>NC_044207.1:2739225-2809225 GCF_900880675.1 Sparus aurata | reverse complement strand
ACTTGGGCGATAAAAATAAGCCTTCTCTGTTTATCTGTGCAGTATTGATTTAGTTCGGGAAATTCCGAGATCCCGATAAAACATGAACGTCAGCTCAGACTTCACTCTTCTGGGACTAGAAAATCCTTTCTGTTGCTAGGTCGTTACTAAGGGTTGGATTATTTGATGGAGTGGTAAACTACGTTCCATTACACATATGAGTCAACTGACGTGACTGATTTTGTTTCAGATATAGTCAGACCCCATGTGTTTCCATGGAAACGCGACGCACACTCGCAAAAACCTTTAAAATTGACAAGCAAATTGTCCATCAACATGGATATATTTTGATTATACATTTTTTTTGTGTTGGTATTAGTTGTATAATCGCAATATTACCCTCGAGGGTGTGCTTTAACGTAATTTGAGCACTTCAGTGCTGCTTGCGGGTTAGATCGATGGACCTGAGGGGTGTACTGCGAAGCCAGTTTAGTGGGTTAGCGAGGTATGTTGAGTCTAAAGCCAAGCTTCCCTGTACTACAAAGGTGGCTCTCTTTTAACACGGCTAGATCACCATGGTAACTTATGCTTAGCTCATAACCTGGTCCCGACCAGGTTATGTTCAGAGTTTCAGCTTAAAATCGGCTATAAAAGCGCAGCTGTTTCACTGTGTAACTCATACGGAGATGGCGTCACCATTCATTGAGAACCCGGTGGACCTTGGGAGCAAGAATGAATTCGGGCAGCACTACGACGTGAACGGCTTCTTCGAGATCGCGCTGATCCGCTGGCATTTCCTGATGAAATTCTCTATGAGCGATATAGATTTTCAGCCGAGGGAATACGGTACATTTGCTCACTTATTGAGCCGAGTGTCAGGAATGCCACTGGAAGAAGCTGTGCGCTCACTGTCGGGCAAACTGTTTGTGTAGCCCTTCGTTTTTTCGCCACGGGAACCTACTTACATTCAGTTGGTGATGCAGAAAATCTGAGCAAGAACACACACTGACAAAATGATGGGCAGCTTGGCTACATACCACTTTGAATGATGTTTTTGTATTTGGCTCTAACTTGCTGCCATGTCCGACTGCTGCTTCCACATCTTAATAAAATGCAATATGAAATATTAATTAGGCCAACCTAGTGTGACCCAAAGGACACTAATAGTACTTTTGAATGAATAAATAAAGTGACAACGCCACTCCCAAGAATAGGGTGGGAGACCCGACTCACTTATACATTTACTCTGTTATTGTGGCCAAATAAATATCCCCATACAGGGTAGTTAGGACGGACGGAGGAGTATGGGCCGACCAGGGTTCCGGCACTGAGACTGTTAGAGCATGCGTGTGTGGGTTCTGGATCACACACTGTCTCTCTGCACAAACAGTACCAGAGAGAATTCTAGAAGTGCAATGACAACAATAAGTACTCTGAACTCTGATTAAAACAAACAACTTAAACATACTCTTTAATGCCTAAGCATTTTGTAACATACCTTCCAAGTAAGCTTGGATGCACGGTGCTGGCCACCAGCACCACCACCACGCAACACAAAAACGACTCGACGAACGAGAACAAACGCGACTCTGGCGGGTCTCACAAGAGTTCCCCTATATGGGGAAAACTCTGCTCTGCTCTGCTGCGCTGCGCTGCATGCTCAGGCTCCCAGGTCCTAGTGCCCCACCCGTCACATACACCCCCACTTTAAAAGGTTGCCGTCCCGGTAACACTAGAGGCCCAGGCTAAGGGGTGCCTTAGTCCCATGGCCTGATCCATCAGACTGACGAGGCTGCAAAAGTTGCTGTTTGTATGATGTATTATTCTGTTAAACGATAAGAGGCTCACTTTAAACAATATTATTAATAATAATAATAATTAATGATAATGATGATGAGAAGAAGAAGTAGAAAAATAGCGTACTGAAAAGTTCTGTAGATGGTTGATTATTTGAAAGAGTAAAATTTGAGAGAAGCTTGGCAAAAAAAAGGCACAGTTTGATTTCATAGATTGAAAATTACATTGAAAAGACAAAAAACATTCATAGTAAGTCGGATCAGATTGCAAAACATACATTTTTCCAGTTGTGTTAATACAACAAATTGGTTGTTATTGTCTTTATGAATAAATGTATTAACAAATGATTAAATTACTGCGTGTCGCCCCTCCCCCCCCTGCAACATTTGGTCAAGTGTCCCTTTTTTCCACAAATCCAAGGTGGCAACCCTATCGTTGTATCGCAGGAGCCTGAAAATCATGGTCCACAGTCGGGAGGCGTTGTTAGAATATATCCGATGTGCACGATCAATCTCCAGCGGTGTGTCATGTAGATCTTTAAGGGTGTTTTCACACTTGGTCCCTTTCAGCCCTTAAAACGAACTCAGACCAATGACTCAGCATTTTTTGCGCATATGTGAACACAACAACCGTACGCAGACCCCTTTAAAGCAAACCATACGGTTCGCTAAAAGTCAGCGGTACGGTTCGCTTAATCCGCGCAATGTGAACACAAAGTGCACTGGGTCCTCTTCGCCTTTTTCACTGTAATTGTAACCTCCTTCGCTTGCCGTAGGTTTGTCACGTGACTGTAGCCAGGAAAACTCAGCGGCAAGAATCCGAAACATGGCAGGTCGTGGTCGTAGCAACGCCAATAAACGTAGCCAAGATAAAGACTCTGCGACACCTGGACGCGGTGTAGTTTGGGGAGAAGATGAAACAGAATGTCTTTTGGAAATTTGGAACGACGAGAGCATAAAAGCACAACTATCAACGACTCACCGTAATGCAAAAGTCTTCCAAGAATTTTCAGAGAGGATGAAGACGGTTATAATCGAACACCTGTACAGTGCAGAATTAAAGTGAAAAAACTAAGACAGAAGTACCTTGGCACTCGTGATAAAATGCGAAGAAGTGGGGAATCTGCGGATATCAAAGATACCTGCCCTTTGTACGACGAACTTGACGACATTCTTGGACATGGCGCCTGTGCAAATCCACCAAACATTGTCGAGGGGGGAAGCGTGGACATGGAGAAACAAGGTGATGAAGGTATGGCAATGTCTGTCTGTCTCTTGAAACATTTTCACAATGTTGTAGAGGCAGCAATTCTGCCAAATAGCAAGCCATGACAGATTAACGTCATGTGATGAAGAAAAATTGACTATTTTTAGAATTAATAATAAATTGGAATTAATAAGAAGGAGTGCAGTGATGGCAGTCTGTGCCCTGTCACACACACACGTGCAGTGATGGCAGTAGTAGTAGGCTACATCCTTTCATTCACCCCTTCACTCTCTCCCTCTCACACACACACGTTAAGTGAGGGCAGTAGTAGTACATCCTTTCACACATACGCATTCTCTTCATCACAGAGTCTGTTATTAGAAAAAAAGCCAGATTTGATATTTTACTATGATTTTTCTACTACAGATATGAACAGCAGCATTGATGATGTCGAAGAGGAAACTGCTGGACCAAGCTCCACTGATCCCCCTGTATCAAAAACATTCAGATCCCCTGATGCCAGTACTTCTGCCAGAGCTTCCTGTAGCTCTTCAAAGTCCAATAAGAAGAGTGTCACACAGGAGATAACAAGTCACATATCTTCTGTCTTGGAGCAACAGAGAAGGGACCACAAGCTTTTCATGCTTAAAGAAGGCTTGAAAGAGAGATGGAGAGGTAGCGGTACAGGCTCCACATGGAAATGGAGGAGCGGTGAAGGCAGGCGCAAATTGAAAGTGACCAGGCGACAATGCGATTAATTGCACAAGTCCTAACCACGGTTGCTACTCAATCCAACCATCCAACCAACCCAACCAACTCACTTCACACACTGACACCAGTACAGCATACAAACACCATGGCTTCAAGTGGCACAGAACAGCCACTGTCCTCAGTTCTTCACGAACTTCATAGGTTTCACTAGCCGGAGAAATTCCTGTAGTTCCTGTTCTTGCAAGAATTTCAGCCATAGAAGTTCAAAGTTGTCAGATATGTTGACTGATATGTTTGTGACAAAGGTGACCAGATATGTTTTTCAGTTGTATTTACAATGCACTTTATTTTTGTTAAAAAAATGACTGACCTGTGTCATCGATAGGCCAGATAAGCCTTTTTTGTTTCCATAGATGACCGAGGACCAAAGAAAAGAAAATGTTTATTTTATGTAACTAATATATTTGTTCCATTAATAGGCCAGTTTGCCTTTTTTGTTTATGCGGCAAGTTGTTAAGAAAAACAAACATTTATTTTTATGTAACAATTTTGTTTTTTCACAAAATGATGAGCAGATGTCAGTCAGTCAACATACTTTGTTAACATACTTGATGCTGAACAAGTTCAAACACGCAATAAACATTTTGCTTATGATAAACAATGCACATTGTGGCACTGATTAGTAGTTCTGAATGGGCAAGTAGCTTTACTGTTAACAAAAACAAAAATGCTGTTAAGTAAAGAAAACTTTTAACTAAATACACAAAACCCATAGCCTAACGAATGCCGATGGCTGGGGGTCAGATGCTTTGCACAAAGTGAAACTATGTGAAAGTGGCTGATGCATCAGGCTACTAAACCTACTGATGCTAATGACAAACTCAATTATATAAGTAATCACCACAACCTAGGCCTAAAATACTAAGGATTTAAAATTAGATTTGAGCAAAGTATGAGGCAAGTGCCCTGCGAATTTCCTGTCCAGTCCCATGGTCAGGGATGGGCCCACCCCCCTCTATTCCCTCCTCTGTTCCATCAGCCGCATCTTCTAAAAGATGTGGCTCCAGTTCTTCCCCTCTGTTCTCACAAATATTGTGAAGTATGCAACAGGTGGTTACCACCTCAGTTATTTTGAGGATGTTGTGGTCATTTCGTTTCAGTAAGCATCGCCAGCGAGCTTTTAGCCTCCCAAAAGCCCCTTCAACACACATTCTTGCTCGACTCAATTTATAGTTGTACCGTCGCTGGTCTTGGGTTAAGCCGTGTCCTTCATGGTGGTGTTTTTGAACCCATGGCAACAGTGGGTAAGCTGCATCAGCGACTATTGATATAGGGATGCCAACTCCGTGGAATTCTTCAGTCCAGGGTGGGAAGAGTCTGCCAGACTGCCCTTTTTGGAAAAGAGTGGAGTTGGCGAACACTCTACAGGGCTCGACAGTGCGACTGTTTTGCTCGCATTTGCGAGTTGATTATTTCCAGTGCGAATAGAAAATTACATTCAGTTGCATTAGTGCGACTCCGACAAAACTGTAGTACATGCACCGTTTTGCTGTTTACGTGATCACTGAGCAGTAAACACCCACACTTTTTCTGCCATTTATCCGCAGTTTTGCACAAACGCCTCACTACAGTCTCTCAGTTTCTGTGGCCGCTCTGTGTCTGCTCTCGCTGCAGCTGCCTCCTCTCTCCTTCCTCTCCTGTTGCTGCTTCAAACATGACACCGGCTTTGGGACTGACCGGCTGATGACTGGCTGTTCTGCCTCAAGTCCCGCCTCTCTTGCTGTGTTAGATTTTATTGTTCAGCTCGTGCTGATGATGCGGGAACTACCGCAAAATACCCAATAATAGCCGGGCGTTTATTTGTTTCAATCACTTAACAGACCAGGCGTTTATTTGGGACAGGCGTTTAATTCCCTCCTCACAAAAATCCGGGATGAAAATGTCACAAACTTCTCCAGCTTCTCTGTGAATTCTCTGGCATCCTTCTGGGCACAACACGTGATAAAGGCGAAAAAGAAAGACGTGCAGTGTCAGTGGTCACGTCTTCTTCCTTGACAAGACAAGAATATATATAGTTTATTATTAATATTATTATTATTATGCATATTCTTGACTTTGAATGGGAACTGCTGTAAAGCATTTCTGTTTCTGATTCATATATTATGCAGTCAGTTTTCCATATTTTAAGTTAAATTAAATGAATCAAGACAGATGTCACATTTACATGTCAGGGTGTGGTTATTATAGGTGCCTTTAAGAAATGATCCAGGTATACTGATCCCTCCACTTTGGGATAATTAATGGTACTGTTTGTACAGTGCTTTCAGAAAATCAATCACCTGAAAAATGATAACATAATTATAGGAGTGAGAGAAATGATACATCTCAAAATATTAAATATGTTGTAATTTCAATTTTGAAATTTTAATACTTGTTATTACGCAAACCCCTATTACTTTTTTGCCACCACTGCCAGATCATACTGATTTTGCAGGGACAGACTCTCCAAACAATTAAATGGGAACAATTTCAGGTAATAAACAAGTCTTTTTTTTTCTTTTTTTTTTTCCAGAAAAACAGTTATTTCAATTTTTTTCGTGGCTGGGCCACTATAATTACACATGGGGCCAGTAAAACTCGAATCTACTGGCCAAGCGGGCCAGTAAGAAAAAAATGTTATGTTGGACACTGGGAGGCAGCCGGGGCACTGTAGCTGTGAAGTTTTAAGACCTCCACACGAAGCAGCCTGGCCTTGTCCACAACAGAGGACCTGATGCGCATCGGCCTCGAGGGGCCTCCACTGGAGAGCTAAGACCCAAGTCCAGCCGTAGAGAGGTGGCTTAGTTCCTGGTCAAGCGGGTCAGGAGACCAGACTATGTTGACTGCTGGAGCAGGGACATTCTTCCAGTTTAAAAGAGCCAGTTATAACATTAAAATTAGTCTACAGGGTTAGGATTAGGCTAAATAAGTACTTTATTTGTTTGAAAATGACGTTTTTACCAAAATTACTGACACTAAATTTTTCAGCATGGTAGCACAGTGCTACTTGGAAAAAAGCTTAGCATCAAGCCCTGCTCTAGCGTCATGTACTTTTCCTGGCCAACCAACATTGATGTCCCAGATTTGCAATTTGTGGTCAACAACAGCCTGGAGTATAACTGAGTAGTGACCCTTGCGATTGTAATAGTCGGCTTTGTTGACATGAGGGGCTATGATGGGCACATGTGTGCCATCAATAGCCCCAGCACACTGGGGAAAACCCCATCTATCCCTGAAGCCGTTAACCACATCCCTCAAAGCAGTGCCTCCTGGGACACTGATGAAGCGTGACTTGAGAACATGTACAATGGCAGAGACGGTTTCATGTGTAATCATGCAGGCAGTGGAGAGACCTATACCAAAAAGATGTGAGACTGAACGGTATCCTATATTAGTAGAGAGCCTCCATAATGCAACAGCAACGCGGTGCTCCACTGTCAGAGGTACCCTGTACCGACTTCTCTGCCGCTCAAGGTAAGGCCTCAACTGCTCACAGAGATAGTGGAAGGTGTCCCTGCCCATCCGGAAATTACGCCTCCAGTCAGTGTCAGCCCAAGCACTTGTGCTCTCCCACCAAATGCGAGACCTTTGTTTTGTCCAACAAGCTCTGTTAACAAATGTCAACATTTCAAATGTCAAACACGTCATGCGGTCTGTCTATTTCAGCTCTATATATCTATCTATTCATTCATTAATGCCTACCTTTCAGATGAAAGCTGAAGTGTCAAAAGTGTTGCTAGAATCAGATGTTGTCTGATCTTGTCTGATTCTTCTCCGCCATGCCAGTCTTCTTTTTAGTCTCCTCAATCGCTTTTTGTGCTCATATGTAATCTGGATAACTCTGTTTTCCCAACGAATATGCGCAAATCTAACCAGAAAACACAGGAGGGCAAGCATGGCAGCAGACATTTTGTTGCAAGTGAAAACTACCCAGAATTCAGTGCATTGGGGGTCTGAGAGCTCTAGAGGACCAGATGTGAACAGAAAGGGGACTGAGGCCCCATAAAAGCTGAGCTGGACCAGAAAGAGAACCCAGTCCACTTTACAATGTCCACTTTTTGGTCCACTTACAGAGGACTGAGTTCGGTTCGCTTAAAGGGGACCATATGTGAAAACACCCTAAGAGAGGGGATCCATCTAGGGAGCATCTTCTGAAGGAAGCCTCTCGGATTGTCGTCCTCAGCACCGCTCGGTAAGTTGACCAGCCGCACGTTGTTCCTCCGTGATCTGTCCTCAAGCTCATTTATCTTCCTCCGTAGCACATTAACTTCTGTGAGGCATGAACTGGTATCTTGCTCGGTCTTGCGCAGGCTAGTTTGGATAGCTTCTATCTTGTTGAACACCGTGTTGAATTTTTTGGCGTGGTTTTCAGCTTGTTCTTTAAGTGACCGCAAGATGTTACCATTCTCTACCATATGCTTTTCTATGGGGTCAAGAGCTTTGGCCAGCGACTCATTAAGCATGCTAGCTACCGTTTCTTGCAAGTTTTCCATCTCCGTGGCCATGACCTGCTTAATTAGCATAGCCATGTTCTCGTTAGCAGCGTCGGTAGCTTGGTGTCGTCGGCTCAAATCTTGCCTCTTGGTCGTGTTTGCTTCCTTTTTTGATGCCATTTCTCCAGTGTTGTTGTTTCAACTACTTTAACGCGGCTTTCAGTCGTTTATCTGTCCAAAAAAAGTATAAGGTATGGGGGGTCTGCGTCAGAGCTCAATGACGGGCGGCCATCCTGCTTCGCGCCTCACCGGAAGTCTATAGCTACTTTTAGCCTTAAGATTCTTTGTGAATACGGGCCCAGGAGAGGAAGGACCCCCTTCAGTGCCCAATAAGTTTACTTTGTGAAGATTATGAAATCCTGACTTCTATAATAGTTACTAGAATCCCAAAAAATATAAAGAAAATTAATAAAACCAGACCAGACGGGATTCATATTAGGATGTCAAGGAACAAATAACATAAGAACAGTCCTAAACCTGCAGGCAATAGCGTCAAGGGCCAAACAATCATCAATGCTTCAGAGCTTAGATGCCGACAAGCAGGCGCGTCGTTAGACCTGGGCATTCGGGGCTATAACCCCGGATGTTTTGGGAATAGCCCCGGATCTCATGCTTTGAAAAAAAAAAAAGAAAAAAATCAAATATAATTGTCTAATAGTGAAAGGTTTTTATGTGGCTGCATGTCGAACGGCCAGCAGCCTCAAATGGGCATTGTCACCAGAGTCCGAATAATTGTTGCAAATTCAACATCAGTGTTATTATTTCCCCCTCTATGCGCCACTGATATGACCATAGCCGTCTATTAGCCTACTGTTCAGTAATACTGCAGCATTTATAACAGGGATGGAAATTAAACCCGCCACCCGCCAAATGCGGGTGAGTTTGTGTTGTTGGGAATCGTTATTGATTATTAATTATTAATTAATATGCTGTTATTAATTAATCACATTTATTATAGTTGATTAATGAAACCTAGGTAACTATGAGTCATTAATGAACACGGGGCACCACCCTGAAATCAGGGATCAATAATCAAATGATTTACCTTTGAGTCTCATAGCCTGAAAGATAGTCAACTTGTCAATATTATGGACTTATCAATAATTAGACAAGAGGGAAGGCGTGAATCCGAGCACTGGCCATCTCAACCAGCAGTTATTACAATATGGGATTGTGCAAAATAATCACAGATGCTGCTCAGTTAAAGTCAACAGTGTTTATTAAAGCTTTCTCCACAGAACAAACCACCTACTTTAACAAACAACAATTTCCTTCACAAAGCTAACAACATCGAAGCATACGCAAGCCAAACAGGTACCTGGTTGGAGGCGTGTGTGTGTGTGTGTGTGTGTGTATGTGTGTGTGTGTATGTGTGTGTCAGGAAGTCCCCAATAAAGACTACAAAGATGGCCGAACGTGGCTTGGAAAGTCACGTTCGCCGGACTACAAATTGGTGGGCGTGACTTGGGAAGTCTCGTCTGAGAGACTACAGGGAAACACCGGACGTGACTTAGTGTCACGCGAGAGCGCGAATTCCGAGATGATGAATTCAGATTCACTGATTCATATACCTGGAACTCAAAATGGCGGCTGTAACTGTATCGACCAAAGGTGATCACTACACGTGCGCGCGAGGTTTGAACAAAGTCAGCGGTTGCGCCGTCTTTGATCTCGTGTGCGGTTTGGTCACACAAGGGGTGAATTTACAAGGATGATAGCCACTGTCCCAAAAAGGTAGCCGTGCTACCGGGGGAGTCCGTCTTTTCAGTCAATAGCGGGAATATGCTGGACATACGTCTTATGTTATAGCGGGGTTGTTAACTATGAGTTCACAACAGATCGCCAAAGAGTACGTGTATCTCGGTGTGTGTGTGTGTATGTGTGTGTGTGTGTGTTAGTAAAAGAGGGAAGAAGCTAAGCGGGGCTTAGCAGACGACAAAGAAACAAACACAACAACCATGTGGTGCACAGCGGTCGTCTCTCCCTCGAACAGTGGCCGGCAAGCGAATCGAGGTTCGTTTGGCGTCCGCTGATCGAGCCGGAATACGACGTCTTGTGGTCACACACGGCGGCAAGACCGTACAGGCTGGATTAGCCTGAATGAGCTCCTAGCGAACGTAGCAAACACAGTTAGCACACATTGCGGGTAACCATAAATCGGACTCGGCGGTCCTTTCACAACAGAATAAAAGCACAACAAAGAAAAACACGCTATATACTATCTGTTTCTGCCCAAACAAAAGCCTCTTACTTGGATGCCGCTTTTTGCGGTAGCGTGGGGTCCGTCTGACCCGAAGCTCCAACTTGTTTGGGAGCGCGGGCGTGGAATCAGCGTTAGCGTCCTAGCGACTGATGGCAGGCTGTGTCACAGCGATAGGTCGACTCGTGAAGGGGACAGTTTTGTCCCCTCTGAAGATTCTTTCTTCCTTCTGCAGGTAATGAGGAGACGGCTGGGTGCCGTGTTCCTGGATCCAACGATTATGACGAACGTCCGAACAAAAGTGAAAGTGAAACAAAAACAGTCTCTGTCTCGTCCAGCGAGGAGGGAACTGAAATTAGCTCAAGCAAAAGAACGGGGGAAAAATGGAAAACGTTTCTCGGAGTTGTACCCTTATGACAGCAGTTGCGTGAAACCGAAGTCTCTTCACAACGGACGCTGCCGAGTAGAAAGAGCAGGAGGGGTGCGTGACCTTTTAACGTGGGGATGACGTCATTGTGATCCTGGCGGAGCTTCCGGGCTCACAGCCAATAGGGGCCGGGTGACGTCTTGGGGCAGGTCAATCTGGTCAGGTTTTTCACACCTGGTCGGTCTTTTTCCTTGTTCTTTGTTTGGTAATTCCTCGTGTGAGGCCCTAGTAGTTAGGCTTCTGGTTTCAACTACAGGCCTCTCTTGGTCTCTTTGTTTGAGACATGTACATGAGGGCATGAGGCCCAACAGTGTGCTGGCGGGTGAACTGAATCAGTTTACCACTGTGGAGGGTTCAGTCAGATCTGATTCAATTAATCTTAATGATCGATATCTTGGTTAGGGCAAAACAACGCGCTTTCCACAACCCTAGAGTTAGATCCGGACAAATTATATGTTTCTGATTGGACCAAAGTGTCAGTTGGACTTCAGAGGAGCCGGAATTCAACATAGAACTGCCGTAAGCGGTCATTTGGACCGCTGGATTTAAACTCTATAATCTCTCATGTAAATACACAACTGAGTGATGAATGCATTAATTGTGTCATGATATTTAAAAAAAAAAAAAACGAAATAACACCAAAGTGTACATTTTAATAAGTTTAATTATACATTTATCAATATTCATATCATCGCACATAGTAAACCGTAACTATTGCATATTTACACACGATTTTAATAGAGAAAACTCAGAACAAGACAATTAACTATTAAAAGTAACTTATTTGATTATGAAACATTTTATTTTAGCACTTAATAATATATAATATAATAATAATAATAATCGAAAAAGCTGGAAACGAGCTGATCTAAAACAAAAAAAAGCCGTTGTGATCACTGTTCACAGATTACCTCCGCCCTCCTTGCAGTTATCACGCACGTGCTTGTGGCATTTCAAGTGTCCGAGGTTTGCCGCTCTCTGGACCGGCACTGCCTCCGTCTCCGTGTCTGCTGCTGCGGTGGGTGTTTCCGCTTCTGCCCACCATGTGTCGACTGCCGCGACCGCTTTCCCCTCCATGTATTCTGCCCTCAGCTCCTCTGCCAGCTGCTGCAGGACTTTCCTCCGGGCTCTCCTGCTGCTGGTGCTCCTTGAATAAGATGCGGGCATTGATCCCAGCCAGGTCGAGGAGGATGTTAAAGAAGACCGCCACTGGCCATCTTCGCTGACACAGACACGAGGCAGTGCCGGTCCAAAAGAGCTGCAAACATCAGACACTTGAAATGCCACAAGCCAGTGTTTGGTTACTGTGAGGAGAGCGGAGGTAATCTGCAGACTGTGACCAGCGATCACAACGGCTCTTTGTTTTATATCACTTCGTTTCCAGCTTTTTCAATTATTATTATTAATTTATGATATATTATTAAGTGTTAAAATAAAATGTATCATTATCAAATAAGTTACTTTCAATAGTTAATTTTCTTGTTCTGAGTTTTCTCTATTAAAATCGTGTGTAAATATACAATAATTACGGTTTACTATATGTGCGATGATATGAATATTGATAAATATATACATTTAAAAAACGAAATAACACCAAAGTGTACATTTTAATAAGTTTAATTATAATTTAACTTGGTGTTAATTCGTTATTTCGTTTTGTTTTTTTTAAATATGACAATGAATGCATTCATCACTCAGTTGGGTATTTACATGACAGATTATAGAGTTTAAATCTAGCGGTCCAAATGACCTCTTACGGCCGTTCTAGTAGTGTTGAATTCCAGCTCCTCTGAAGTCCAGCTGACACTTTGGTCACGGGGGATCCCTTGTGTGATAGCGGAGAGTCAGCAGCTGGATTTTGCACCCACAGTCAGTAGTATTAGTAGGTGTATGGGCAAAGAAACAAACAACAACCACCATGACCATTATTCATTGTATTATTACATTTGTGGGAAGTTATTACAATAAAGATTTTCATGTCCCCACAAAGAAATCCCTGCAAACGTAACAGTTATTACGTGGGAAATCGTTTGTTACGTTTTTAGTCGGCAGCGGCTCTTGTGGAAAATGGATTACATTTGTAGGTTTATTACATTAAATGCTGCAGATTTGCATTACATTTTTGGGTTTATTGTCTATGTTAAATGACGATGTTTTTCTCTTAATACCCTACAAATCCTCCTGTAGGCCTGATGCAGATAGACAATAAAGTCAAGAAATTATAATAGGGAATGTTCTACCTGCTCTCACAGCCTATGCACACAGCACAGGTCTTATTATAGGCTATAATATCTTTAATGTAAATATAGGCCTAGTGAGGGAAAATTAGCTCTATTTGTGATTAAAACATGACGATGAGGACCCCAGCGATTGGCCTTCCTTTCCTTCACAAACTATGTTGAAATTGCATCTTTAAACAGCCCAATTTTTGAAATTTTCTAAATTTCCACGGACCCCGTTGAAAAAAGACTATCTGCGCAGTGATGCCGGTATCTGACCACTTTTTTCAGTAACGAGTAATCTAACACGTCAATATTTACAAACCAGTAATCAGATTAAAGTTACTTATCATTATTTTTGTCATTTTCCTTAGTAAAAATGTATATTTTTGCTTTTTTCTTGTCTCGGGGAGTGATCGTTTGCGACAAGTCACATTGGAGGGAGAAGAGAGACGCGCGTTTTCTAGCTGGAAATATAGTCATTATTTTGAGTTCCTCTCAGCTTAAGATGAGAATATTAAGGTTTGTTGTTCACTCTGTGCTGGCGACAAAATACTATCAAGCTTCGAATGAGTTTTAAGGAGTAATCAGTAATCAGATTACTTTTTCAAGGTAACTGAGGCAACACTGCGTGGGGCTAAAGCCCCGGATGTTTTGCACTCCGAGCGACGCCCCTGCCGACAAGGCATTTGATCGAGTTGACTGGGTATTCCTGAGGCAGACACTGATAGAAATGGGTTTCGGAAAAGAATTTGTAACTTGGATAACCTATTATATAAAGAGCCCAGCTCCAAAGTTAGAGTTAATGGTCACTGTTCTACCTTTTCCAGGATTGAGCGGGGTGTGAGACATGGGGATTCACTGTTGCCCATCCTGATCCCTCTTAGTATTGAGCCTTTGGCAGAGGCGATACGCCAAAATACACAAATTCGGATGAAGGGGGCTCAATTCCTAAGATAGCTCTGTTTGCAGACGATATTTTACTTTTTGTGAAGAATCCACTTCTTTCCATCCCCAAACTTATGAAATGCCTACATGAATATGGGTCAGTCTCTGGATACAAAATTTATGACAAGTAATCAGAAGCCATGATGATCTCAGGCCTGCAGAATTAAATAACAATGTCTCTCTTCGGTGGTCCAAACAAGAATTTAGGTTTCTTGGAATAGTTTTTACACCTTTCCACATTCAATTGTTCAAGGCAAACAAATTAATTCAACAAATAAAAAATGATGTGACACGTTGGAAAGTCCTTCCCCTTTCTTTGTTTGGTAGAGACAGTAAAAATAAGTCCATGACCAAGACTTTTTTCTTTCTGGCCTCTTATTAAAAAGTGCCCTTTTTGTGTGTTTTTTTAATGAATAAATAAGTTCCTGTTGCGCAAAGGCATGTGAAAAAAATGGCAGTATAAAAACGCCACGATTATCTACCGTACGCATTTCCTCGTAATATAGTGTTGTGTGTGTGTTGAGCCTAAAGCCGCTTCTCTGTCCGCTGCGGCTCTGCTCTGTCTCTCTCTACGAACGGTCGCTACTTTCAAATTAAAAGCCCCCCGCTAAGAACCCAGTTCTAAACTCCAATGGGGTGCAATATAAAGCTCTTATTTTGAAGACAAATTCGTTGTCACTGTTCATTGCCCAACTTCGTGCTTCACGTCACGTCACATGTTTACGCCTACCTTTTGGAAAAGGAGGAATATTACTAATGTGCCGCCTTTTCTATCTAAAGAGAGAGAGAGAGAGAGAGAGAGAGAGAGATTTTTAAGAATTACTTTATTCTGTCATTCTTTAAAAAAAAAAACTATTTACAAATAAATATGGTCATCTTCAGACACACAGACAAACCAATAAATGAGTACACAGTAAAAAATTACAATAACTCTTCAGAAAAGAGCAGCTGGCTTTCCTTCACAGAGCACAACACGTCACCGTGAGCCCACATCAGGCTAAACTCATCCACATCTTTTATTTCTTTATAATAGTTAAAATCGATCATTATTCTGGCTTTAATCATCCTCTTGAACAACAGTGCCAGATTAATGTCTACCGAATGGTCAATTTTTCTCTTCCTACTCACATATACAGCCATCTTCGCTTGTCCAAACATTAAGTTTGCTAGTTGACATTTGTGTTTGGCCGACTTTCTGTACTTGACACCACAAATGAACTGTTGTGTGGAGAAAAATTCCCCCATTTTTTGAAACAACTTTTTCAACAAGACGAACAATGGTGCCAGACGCACACACTCTGAAAAACAGTGAAACACTGTTTCTTTGTGAGGACAGAAAGGACAAGCATCACTTACACCGCTGTTAATTACAGCCAGGAAAACATTGACATCTACTGCACCATGTAAGAGCCTCCACTGTAGGTCGGCTACCCTCTTTGTTAGCGGGGGTTTATACAAACCACTCCAGGCAGGTTTGACATCACCTCCCAAGTGTAGGTGACCTCGCCAAGGTGTGTCAACACGTTCATTAAGCTTGTTTTGTTAAGCCCCTTCACTAACATTTTATACACAGCTTTACCTTTTACCTCTTGTAGGTTTAGCAGAGTACAATTGTTCTAAAAAAAAACCCCAGTACAGTTGCCAAACCTGGGATGAACACCTAAGGGAGGAAAAGGATCATCAGCATCAGGCACTGTCACACTGTGACAGTAGTTTTCTAACAGGACACATTCGTGTCCAGTCAGACAGTGTTTCCAGTGTTCAAGAAGCTGCTTGATAATCCTCACTGATCATATACCCAGTCTTGCTGCTAGTGCAGCTGCATTGTTCAAATCAAATCCAGCAATGTCCACCACAGATCCGAGGGTTAAAATCCTTGTTCTGTAGAACAATTCAGTCATTGCCGGTCCCACCCAGCTGGGGGCATCCAACCGTCCTCCGTGCACCACTGGCTCCCTCAATAACCAGTAAAGGGAGTCACTGTGCTCCAGTCTCTCCTTCACCAGTGTTTTCCACACTGTGAAGACACCACGGTAGAAGGATGGTAGAGTCTGAAGTTTCAAAGTTTGTACATCCATTAAAAACAAGGAGTTCTGCAGTCCCAGACCACCAAACTGTTGTAGGACCTTGTGTGCAAGCGGTCTCCATACCAAGTCTTTAGGGCCAAACAGTAGTCTCTGGATAAAAAGGAGGCGGAAAGTGGCACCTCTGCTTGGTAGGTGTATGAGCCCCTGTCCTCCCTCTTCCTTGGGAAGAAACAGAACAGCCTGAGGAACCCAATGTAGTTTATCCCAGAAGAAGTTTACCAGAACAGTTTGAATTCTGGAGAGCAAGTTGGGGGGGGGGATCTACACAAGCCAGTCTGTGCCATAAAGAAGAGGACACCAGATTGTTGATAATTAGTGTGCGCCCTCTATATGACATGCTTGGAAGAGGCCACCTCCATTTTTTAAGCTTGCCCTCTATTTTCTCTAAAGCGTTCTCCCAGTTTTTCTCTAACATGGATTCCTCACCCAAAAACACCCCCAAGTACTTCAGCCCCTCTTTCTTCCACGTGAGCCCTCCTGGTAGAGTCAAGGTGTTTAAAGTCTTTTTTCCAATGAGTACAGCTTCACTCTTTTTCCAGTTAATGGCGGCAGATGATATTTTTTTAAAAAGACCTACATTTTCTTCTAAAATGTGAATATCGCTCTGTTTATTGAGGATAATCACCACATCATCTGCGTACGCTGATAGCTTAAATGTTGATGCGCACCCTGGAAAACAAACACCTGAGAGCTCTCTCCTGAGTTTGTTCAGCAGAGGTTCAATGGCAAGGGAATATAACATCCCGGAAAGAGAGCATCCCTGCCGCACCCCCCTCTGGACCACTAAAGGTGCGGCCAAGCCACCATTAACTTTAAGTATACTCGCAATGTCACAGTACAGTACCTGGATCTTAGCAATAAAACCTGGGCTGAACCCGAAAGCTTTCAGTGTCTGCCATAGATACTGATGTTCAAACCGGTCAAATGCCTTTTCCTGATCTATGGAAATAAGACCAGCATCTACACCCAACGAGCCAGAGACATCCAAAATATGTTGAATAAAAGTGATATTATCACTTATTAACCTGCCGGGCACACAGTAGGTCTGGTCAACATGAATGACCTTGCTCATCACCTCTCTTAGTCTGGACGCCAGAGCTTTAGAGATGATTTTATAATCTCCACACAGCAGGGAGACTGGCCTCCAGTTCTTAAGATACTGCAGATCTCCTTTTTTCGGCAGCAATGTGATCACTGCCCTCCTGCAGCTCAGTGGTAGTTGTCCTTTACGCAGACTTTCCTGGAACACCTCCAGCAGATCTCCACCCATCACTGACCAGAACGTTTTATAAAACTCAACAGGAAGGCCGTTGATGCCAGGAGCTTTACCGGTTCCGAGACTCATTGCAGCAGTGTAGAGTTCCTCTAGAGATAGTTCTTCATCCAACACTGTGTTAGTGTCATCATCAACACGAGGTAATCCAGTAAAAAAGGATTCGGCCAGCACCAAATCCTCCACATACTCCTTTTTATAAAGCTCTCTATAAAAGCAGGTGGCATATCTGCGAATTTCAGGGGTCCCTGTTATTGCAGATCCGTCTTCAGAGCGTAATGAGTGGATGATCCTTTTCTGGCCATTCTTTCGTTCCAAACCAAAAAAATACTGTGATGGAGCATCCATCTGAGATGCATTCATGAAACGAGATCGGACCAGAGGCCCCTGTGCTGTGATGCCCAACAGGTTGGCAAGAGCAGCCTTTTTAGATTTAAGGGCTTCAATGTGTCCTTGATTTTTGGTAGAATCTACCAGACTCTGTAGTTCTACTACTTCTATCTCTAGGTCTTGAAGAGACCTGGTGATATACTTGGTGACATTGCGGAAATACTGTTGACAAAGCTGTTTGATAAGACTTTTACCAAAATCCCACCACCGCTGTACTGAAGAAAAGCCAGACTTATTCTTTTGATGTGAACACCATAAAAAAATAAAAGCTTCTCTAAAAGATTTGTCATTTAAAAGATTAGTGTTAAAATGCCAGTAAGCGCTGTGGAGCTTAGTGTTCTGAATGTGGAAAGTGCACTGCACAAGAGAGTGATCGGACATGCCGACAGGAAATATCTGACAGTTTCTAAAAATATTAAAATGATGCTTAAAACAATAAAAGCGATCAAGTCTTGCCAATGAAATCAGATTGTCTCTGCAGTGACTCCAAGTGTACTGCCTGTCTGTCCTGTTAAAACCTCTCCACACATCCTTTAGCTCACACTTCTCAATGAGCTGCCTGAGTCTGATGGAGGAAGAAGGATGAGGCTCTAAGTGATTTCTTTCTAGTTTAGCATTTTCGGTGCAGTTAAAATCACCTCCCAGAAACAAGAAGTCATTTGAACACTTTTCAATGGCATCACACAAAACTTTTAAAAAACACAATCTCTCAGTGCCCAAAGCTGGAGCGTACACATTTATAAAAATCATTTTCACCTGTTCATATTGCACTTTGACCTTTAAAATAGGACCACTCATAATTTCTTCCACCTCAAAAGAAAAAGGAGTAAAACTGTTGGAAAAGAGCACAGCCACTCCACCACTGTTGGAGGTTTTATGGCTGAGAATGGCTTCCCCCGGCCACTCTTTCCTCCAGTCATGTTCATTCTCACTGTTGCTGTGAGTTTCCTGAACAAAAATCACATCTAGGTGCTTTAATTCCATCAGCTTGAGGAGAGAAGCTCTTTTCATGTCACTTCTTGCTCCATTGATGTTAAATGAGGCTATTTTTAATTCACTCATTGAAAAGAAAAAAAACACCAATAACACAGAGACACATACAAATAGTATGTTGAGAGGCTTCTTCCATTCATTCATCATCATCAATCAGCTGAGCTTTGACCTTTCTCACAATTTTTTTGAGACGATAAATCTCTTGGTCACAGAAGGCGCCCTCCTCCTTCCTCAGCTCTGCCACAGACCTGACAAAACCTTTAAGATCAGGGAAAAACTGCTCTGTTTTAACGGCCCTCTGTCCTTTGGTTTGTGACAGAAACCTTTTAATTTTCTCCAGGGGATAAAAAGTCAACTCATCCTCTTGTGAAGGCGTCCACTCACACTCATCATCTGACTCTTCCTCCAGAGGTTTCTTGTTTTTAGCACCGCTCTGCTCTTTGTCAGCACTGTTTTTCCTTTTTTGAGATTTCTTTTGTGGAGCTTTCTCTTCACACATTTTTCCAGCCATCAGTTCATTCTCAACACTCTGACTGCACCTTTCTCTCTGTGCATCACCAGTTTCCTCTGCCTGCTTCTCGTCCTCAGAGGTTTCTCTGGTCTGGACCGTTCTGTTATCACTCACTTCACTTTCACTTTCATCTTGTTGCATTGTCACTACCTCCTCACTGTCCTGAAAGTCTGCCTGTAACTCCTGCTCTTTCTCTGCAGACTGTACAGTACTGAGCTCATCAGGCTCCACCTCATGTCGCGGTGCTTCAGGCGCGACCGACCCTCCAGCGGGCCGCGCTGCGGCCCGTTCCGTTGGTTGATCGGCCTGCCCGGCACCACCGGCACCGCCGGCTGAGCCCGCCAGCTCAGCTGTCCGCGCTGACCCAGGCCGCTCTTTAGCCTGACGGCAGGAGCGGATCACATGTCCCTCATCCCCACAACCAAAACACTTCATAGTTTCAGATGTTGCGAACACAATATAGCTGAAATTGTCAATTTTGAAACTGAAGGTCAGGTTTAGATCCGCCGTGTTGTCTTTCGGGATCATGAAGACCTGCCTTCTGTGACACACCACATGTTTTAGTTTTGGTGACTTGCATCCCAAAAGCACCATTTTAATGGGAGACACCAGCTGCCCGTAGCGCGACAGCTCTTTGGCCAACTCCTCGTTTTTAATGAATGGAGGTGCATTAGAGATCAGGTGTAAACGATTCATTCACCACAACACCACTCTCAACTACCTTCTCCACTTTGCTAATGTCGTCCAAAAAGATGACAATAGCGCTGTTCATCCTGGAGGCAGATTTGATACTATCAAACCCCACAACCTCTCCAACAGCATAGCTGGCCTCCTCCACTGAACAAACGACATGCGGGGAAATCTTTACCGCATGTAAAGGTGAGCTCATCAGGCTCCACCTCATGTCGCGGTCGTGTGTGTTTGTTTCTCCAGCTCCACCTGACTGCTGACAACGGGCATGATGCCCGACTGTCAACAGCAAACAAACACACACACTGCAACAAACAATACAATACAGTCAACACAAACAAAAACACTTAACACATAGAATATAGAAAAAGTTTGAAACTCACTCGCTCCGTAGATCACTCACTCAAGCTCGCTCACGCATGCACACACACATACACACACATACACACACAGAGAGAGAGAGAGAGAGAGACCATGAGAACTCCACCACGCCCATAGATGAGACGTGACAATGGAGCGACTTGAACCTTTGTGAGCTATAAATCCATTAACATAACATTCTTGTGGGGGCTAAAAGTCACCTTCCACTTATTCAACATGCTTAAAAATGAGTCAAAGAGTGTCCATTTGTCCTTGTTATACTAACTATAAAAGCAAGGAATCTCTGTCTGTCTGTCTGTCTGTCTGTCTGTGTGTTCCTCAAATATCTCTGCGGATCAGGATCAGACTGACCTGAGACTTACAACATGGCTGATGCGTGGTTTAAGGGTGTGCTGGACCGGGATTTTGCCAGCGGTTCGGTCCCGTTCTGTGCATCTCAACTGACTGTTGTGGATTAATGAGACTAAACAAGTGCGGACCGAGTCTGTTCCGGTCTGAGGAGATCCGGATACGCAAGGACAACAAAGTGGAATCGGAATCTGTGGATGTTCGTGTGTAGCTAGCCGCTAGCCCACCCACACGGCCCACCTCGTGAGTTGACGGACCAGACGCACCGGCACGTACAAAACCGGACTTAGGGTAAATAATGTCTGCCACGCTTTTTTGCGAACATTGCTGTCGCGTTTGCTTTTTGTCTGGTGCAGGAAGAAATGGTAAAAACGGATTTTGTCACGAAAGTGTCCTCAAGCAGCAAGTTTGGTTGTTGAGGAACAGGGAAAGTTGTGTGAGGGACGCCGGCGGTGATACAGACAGCGACAGAGATGGCGAGTTTTGAGAGTTGAGAGATTTGTGACATATAGCATGTTTGGAGTGTATAGTAAGTATGTTATATAGTGTTTAGTGTAGTGTGTTGTGAGTCAAAACAATGAGGAGACTGCTGAATGTGCAACGGAGCATTGCCTGCATTTAAATGTAAATAGTTACATATAACTTTGTAAATTTCAAAAACTTATGCACAAATTTAGCAAACAACAATTTATATTTGCATTATAACTAATGCAATTGGTCCATTAAACATATTTGTGGTTTTCACAGTAAAAAATCTAACTTTTTCCTACTCTGATTTTGTTATTTTATGATTTTAGGTCCATAGTGTTAATATAATATGTCAAAATGAAAAAATAACTGTACAGTCACACATGTGAGGTTGTGCTGAAAATAATGACACCAAACAAGGCAAGTTTCAAGGTGAAATATAATGGTATAATCAAAAGTAGTCAAAAACAGCCAATAACATCTCTGATGTCCCACCTTCAAACACAACCTCATTTGGCCATCCATGAAAAAGCTACTTAACCTCCCACTTTTCTACTTTTCTATAGGAATACATGCTTCTGATGTATTACTAATGTGCCGCCTTTCCTATCTAAAAAGGGCTACAGAGGGGCGGAAGAGAGAGAGAGAAGCCATGAAAACTCCACCACGCCCATAGATGAGACGTGACAATGGAGCGACTTGAACCTTTGTGAGTTATAAATCTATTAACATAACTTTCTTGTGGAGGCTAAAAGTCACCTTCCACTTATTCACATGCTTAAATATGAGTCAAAGAGTGTCCATTTGTCCTTGTTATACTAACTGCTTGTTAATGAGAGTTAAGAATGATAATAAATATTACAGCTGTCTGTGTCGGCTGTTTATCTTGCCACAAATCTTCAGCTTCTTCCAGATATTGAGTTACTGTGACTTTGCTGTTGTAAACATTGCTGTTCCTACTAACAGTCACAGTTGGCATTTTTTTGGTCTCGTCACATTTTTAGATGTATAGCATGTATTTCTAGTTTGCACTTGCCCTCCAATATATAGCCTAATAATAAACCAGTGTTTTATTGCTTTATAAGAATTGCAGCTGAATTGCATGTCTTCTAAACCTCAGTATTATGATAATGTGAATAAACTCATGTTGACAATAACTTGTTGACACAAAAGAAATGGCAATTGCATATCACTCACAGCTACAAAGGGATACACAGCTAAGTAGTTAGCTTTCTATAAGTACTTTGTTTATTTTACATTAATTCATCTACATATTGTGTTATTAAGGACAGAGAAAAAAATTGGCACGTGGGAGAGTCACGTGACGCGATGCGAGAAGCAGCCACGGAGTAGGGCGCTCCACACTGCATTGCTGCCTTTACCATTTTAAACGTTTATGCCAGACATAATACCATCCAGCATACTGGTTTAAGAGGGCTGAAAGAGGGTGCAGAAATGTCGAAACTTTTGAAGTCTGCGGCCTGTGGAGATATTAAATGACATTTACTCAGTACTAGTACTTGGAAAGAGCCAAGCAGGAGTGGCAAGCTAACCCGCCAGCAGTGGTGGACAGTAACAGAGTAAATTTACTTGAGTACTGTACTTAAGTACATATCCAGAGGATTTTTACTTTACTTGAGTATTAGATTTCTTTGGTACTTATTACTCTTACTTGAATACATTTCCAAGACAAATATTTTTACTTTTACTCGAGTTAATTTCTAGGAAGGCTGAAAAGTACTCGTTACTTTCAGGTCTGTTTTTTTTTTTTTTTTTTCTAAAATAATATTGGACACAAGCTGTGTTTGTCAAAGAAGGAAACCTATCACAGTGCACACTCTCCACTGGGATCTACGTAAAAGCGGATATACGTCATCCCTCCCCATAAGGATACCACCAAAGTAGCCACGCTCTCGACTGCGTTTGTCAACACAAAACCGCGACAATGGCTGCATCAGATGTAGCTTTTTGTAAAGCAGTGATTCTCAACCAGTGGTCTGGGGACAACATTGGTCTTTGAGGGGGTTCCAGTTCCCAACTTCTGATAGAGAGTTAGATGGACGGTGCAGGTTCATTTGGTTACAGTTTTAATGATAGTTAATAAACATCTGCATCTGCAACATCTGCTGCAGTTAGTGATGGCGAGATGAAGCTTCATGAAGCATTGAAGCTTTCCATCCAATTGGCTCACACATGGGCCGAAGCTTCATGGTGCTTCATTTGCTCTACTGTGCCATCAAGTGGACAATGAATGAGTGTTTATAATGACACCAGGGCGTGAAGCTTTGAATTGAATTGTGCTTACATGATAATGCAAATAAACAAATAATATATTAATTAATATAGTGTCTGTTTTTCTGATAGAATGATGACAGAGGGGAAAGTTGAAACAAATTGGGGAGAGGGTTGTCATGTGAATGTGATACTCGGGACAAAATGTAACACGTACAATGAGGAAATTGTATTCAATTTGATCAAAAACAACAACTTCTCCACTGTGCTGGGCTTCGGACAGTTTCTTTTTTTTAAGATTTTTTCCAGTCATAGACACCTTTATTTATGACAGCAGATAGATTGGAAATATGGGAGAGAGAGGGGGTGTGACATGCAGCAAAGGAACTCCGGCTGGGATTCGAACCGGGGTCTGTTTCGTTGCCCCTCATATTTCAAATCACACACCAAAGCCGCAAACCTGAATCAGTCACGTGGTACAGCCGGCTCGCGAGGCTTCGAATGTCACTACCTAAATCATCGACACAAGCCTCGATACGCGCTTCACAAAAATCTTACTGGACTACTCGACACACGCTTCGAAGCCTCGGCACGGAAGACACATCACTAGCTGCAGTGATGTTGCTAGGTACGCGTCCTGCGTCCCTGACGCATTAAAATCTGAAAGGACGCACTAAACTCACTATCCATGCGTCCCGGGGACGCACCTCATTTTTCCCATGAAAAACGAAACATTGTGAACATTAAACAACTCGTGTTTAATCACAGTAACTGGCAAAAGAAACCTTGTTGTTAGCAGACCGGACAAGCGCTGTTTCAACCCTCTGCGCATCTACTCGGCGCAGACGTGATCCCCTGTACAAAGTATCGCGACATCCTAATTTAGCCGCTACCAAAACAACGAGCCCGTCACCGCTGATTTCCTTTCAACCAGGGACATCGCACCCGTGGGGGATGTGTGTGTTTTAACACCCACACTTTTCCCGGTGAGAGGGTTCAACACCCACACTTTTTCTGCAGTTTTTCTGCAGTTTTGCACAAACGCCTTACTGCGGCCGCTTCGTCTGCTCTCGCTGCAGCTGCCTCCTCTCTCCTTCCTCTCCTGTTGCTGCTTCAAACATGACACCGGCTTTGGGACTGACCGGCTGATGATTGGCAGTTCTGCCTTAAGTCCCGCCTCTCTTGCTATTGTTCAGCTCATGCTGATGAGGCGGGATAACCGTAAAATACCAAATAATAGCCGGGTGAGTTTGTCTCAACCACTTAACAGACCAGGCGTTTATTTGGGACAGGTGATTAATTCCCTCCTCACAAAAATCCGGGTTGAAAATGTCACAAACTTCTCCAGCTTCTCTGTGAATTCTCTGGAAACGGAGAGCACCAAAAACAATGTCTGTAACGTTCTCTGATGATTATAAACGTTGATAACTCCTGATACGTTCAGTTACAGGTCGACACCAAACCACATGATGTGTTTTATAATGTTCTTATGTGTTTACAGCTGCTAATGTGTGTAACGCTGTTACTGTGATGACATATGACAGTTAAATATTTAATCTGTCTATAATAACCACATCCTTCACCTGTTGTACTGTGCACTCGTCTCTCCACACCTGCAATACTGTGCAGAGGTGTGGGGACACACATATAAAGGCTCCACACAGCCTTTGTTAATACTCCAAAAAAGAGCTTTGAGAATCTTACATTATGCCAACTATAGGGCACACACAAATCAGTTATTTATTGAATCAAGAATACTTAAACTATATGACTTAATAAACTATCGCACACTACAAATGATGTACAAAGCTGCTAACAAAAGCCTCCCTCATAATTTGCAAATACTCTTCCTAGACAGAGAGGAGAGACACAATCTCAGAGGGAACATGATTTTCAGGCAAAGTAAAGTACGAACTACGTTAAAATCCTTTTCTTTATCGGTCAAAGGTGTTAAACAATGGAATGTGCTAGAAGAAGATGTCAAAAAATCAGCAACACTAAGTGGCTTCAAAAAAAAGTATGTACATTCAATCGTTGATCAGTACAGATCAATACTAGAGGGTTGATAAAGGTCAGAGTCACGAATCAACAGACACTGTGCAGACACTGTGTTGAGACGGCATGTGAGCATAACAAATACCATTCTGTACCCAAACAATAAGTTGAACCTGAGAAAATTGTATGGTCCAAGGCCAATGCCAGTTGTACATAGCAGGATGTTGTTATAATGTGTATCAACAATGTGAGATAACTTAGGTACGAACACTGTGCCACTATTGTGAGTTATCACAAGTTCTTCTGAGCTGTGAAGAACTCAACTAGCCCTGTAAATCGGCACACAACAGTCATTCGATTGAGATTCGTCTAATATTGTCCAACTACGTTCTTAACCAATCAATCAATCGATCAATCCACGATGGAGTTGCTGAGCTGGTCAATGAATGCCATCGACAGAGTGTTCTCAACACGGCGTGCGGGTTCTGGTGAACCGACATGCCCGGACGGGACCTTCATGTCCGGCTACGTTAAGGATGGCTGGGAAAATTGGAGAGTCCTCTGCCTTGCCGCACTGGATGTGGAAGATGTCGAGGACGTGTACATGTTCACGTTCATGACAATTGGAACGATCGCTTTGGGATTTGGAATCTTTATGCAATATTGGAAAATGAGAAAGATCGCTACTGAGCAGACCAGTGTGAGGGCGGACAACGCCAATACTCGGAGTGCTGTGGTCGGGATACGCTCTGACATCTCAACAATCCGCGACTTCGTGATACAGATGCGAGTTGATGTAGCCACCAATCGGGAGGACATGGCGAAGCTAGCAGCCATAAAAGCTGCAGAGGAGACTGATGAATAACATGAAAATGCATTAAAGGGCTCTTACACCATCCCAACACCATCTCAACAAATAATAAATACACTGGACTTTTGCTCTCTCTCAATTGGATATTCTGACTTTGTGGCAAGCCTGGCTATAAGATGAGGCCATAAGATGAGACTGTTGTTCACTCATGATGGACTAATATGGACACGTGCAGACACACATGTAATCTGTATGTACTGTCTAGAGCTTGAATTCAGCTCTGTATGCTACTGCTGTAATATGTTTTGTCAAAGGTCATAACAAAAGAAAAAAAGAGAAGAAAAGAAAAAAGTAATTTGCAAAAGACAAGAAAAGATCAGAATGAAGATTTTATACTGTGGGTAATGGGGGCGGGACTTGATAAGCTTTGGCTTCTCCCGCTTTTCCCTTTCGGCCATGTGTGTTGTATTATTTGAACAATGATGAAATGTGATGCTTATGAATTGACATGTCCGAAACAAACAACATAAATAAATAAATAAATAAATAAATAAATAACTGTGATTTTTGATCATCTAAGTACTAATAATAACAATCATGACAAAAAATTAACAGAGACTGTAGATCAAGATAAGAAGCTGTAACTGGCAGTGAGCAGCTCTCTTTTCTGTTAGCAGTGAAGTGACACATAGTCCATGACAGAACATTATAAAATATGATAATGTATAAAATAACATTTAATGGTAAAAAAGAAAAAGTACAGTTTCAGTAGACTTCTATTATAAATATTATAATTAAACGAATCAAGACAGATGTCACATTTACATGTCAGGGTGTGGTTATTATAGACACAGATTTAATATTTAAGTGTCATTCATCATCACCCCATACATTTTGAACATACATGAATATATCCGTTTATTATAACCATATCATACCACCATCAAAGGAGTTTAACACTCAATAAAATTTAAGAAAGAAAGAAATCTTTTTACCTGGGGAGTTGGGACCCATTGAATTTCCCAGGTACCCACTCAACTCACCACCTGTGGGTCCCGGGGACTCACTACATTGAAAACCTATCAACATCACTGTGCTGTCCTCCTGTGATCCCATTCATTGTATTTGTTTTTATAAGTGTTTCTGCAGGCTTTATATAACATTGTGGTTCTAAAAGCAAGCACATCAGTGCAGGTGGTTTCAAAGAGTTCATTCTCAGAAACAAGAGTTTAAAGGTCCTTAAATTCATTTAGAAAAAATAATAGTAATTCATTGATGTGAAAAATAAGACATTTACTCTTACTCTTACTTTTACTTAAAGTAAATTTAAAAGCATGTACTTTTGGATACTTAAGTACCTTTAAAAGCAAGTACTTTTTTACTCTTACTCGAGTAACATGTCGACTGAGCTACTTTTACTTGTAACTGAGTACATTTTGACCAGTAGTATTTGTACTCTTACTCAAGTACTGGGGTCGAGTACTCTGTCCATCTCTGCCCGCCAGCTAGCAAAACAGATGTCGGACAGATATGGGACAAATTGGAAGACATGGAGAATCGTTCGAGATGCAACAATGTACGCTTCGTCGGCTTTCCGGAGGGCAAAGAGGGAGGAGACGTGGTGAGATTTTTGGAGGAGTTGTTGCCAAATTGGCTGAACATAGAGGGGAGATGAGAGATTGAGGGAGCACCCGCACCAGGAGACAGACCCAGACCAATACTGGCCAGGTTTCTGAGATCGGCAGACACGGTGTTGCGAGCAGCGAGGAATAAAGGCAAGCTGAGTTGGGAAAACACTACTATTATGCTCTTCCCCTACTTCTCAAGAGCCACTCAGATGAAACGCGACAAATTCAGGGATTGCAAGAAAAAACTGCATAAGCGGGGGTGAGTTTCAGGATGCTGTTCCCGGCTAAGCTGAGAATTGAGACCGGCGAGGGTGTGAAGGCTTTTGACTGTCCCCGGAGAGCCATGGCTTTCATTGATGCTATGCAGTGAGTGCTGATGGAGTGAGTTGTTGCCATTTTCATCCTGCACACCTGATCTTTATAGACACTGGTGTGGACTCTTTTTCACGGCAGCAGTGCGTGAGGGGGCACGACGAGTGGAGAGCCTCGCGGACCTGACGCAGATCGTCGGACATCCGTTTGAGGGACCTCTGTGGGAGTCTAGTTGTGCAAAGTTCAGGTTTAGTTGCACACTCTTTTATTTTGTTAGATTTATGGGGATGTTTGTGTTAAGTCACCACCACCGCGTAACAGTACTGCCTTTGATAAATGGTTGTGTGTTATTAATAAGTAAGCAGGCATGTCATCACAAATTTACAGGTTTAATTCATCTCTCCACTTGGAATGTAAATGGGCTGGGGATCCCTGTTAAGAGAAAAAAGGTCATGACCATGCTCAAGAACAAGAACTATGACGTGGTTTTTCTCCAGGAAACACAAATGTCAAAAGAGGAGTCTGAGAAGCTCTGTGCGGGATGGGTTGGACATGTTTTTTACAGCATAGGCTCTAGCAAGAGCAAGGGCGTTATAATCTTAGTTTGTAAGCACTTACAGTTTAAATGTCTAAAGCAAATTAAGGATATTTCGGGAAGGATGATTATTGTACTGGCTGAAATACAGTCGCAGAAGCTAATCTTGGCCAACATATACGCACCTAATCTTGATGATCAAAATGTTTTTATTCGTCTTGAAATGAAGTTACAAGCTGCTGGGGATCACGCTGTTGTTCTAGGAGGAGACTTTAATCTCCTAATGGATCCAGTTCTTGACCACAGTGGGGCAGTGTTGCGTAAAGTGTCAAAGGCTTCTGTGACATTGCAGAGAATTTGCAAATCTTTGGGATTGATAGATATTTGGAGGATTATGAACCCCTCTGGTAGGGATTACACTTTTTTTTACCAGTACACAAGACCTATAGCCAAATACATTTTTTTCTAATATCCAAAACACTCTCCTCCTCTGCTATGGGCTGTGAAATAGGGAATATTCTTATTTCCGACCATGCTTGGATTGGCTTGGAACTATTGCCCCGGAGTGAGAGAAGAAAGACCTACAGATGGCGTCTGAACTCATCACTTCTGTAGGACCCTGTAAATGTAGAGTGGCTCAGGACAGACTAAATCATTATTTGGAGATCAATTGGCATTCTGTATCATCAGCAGGTGTTGTGTGGGAGGCCCTGCGGGCTGTGATTAGGGATGTATTATCACACACACATCATACCATAAGAAAAGTAAAACACAGGAGTTGCTAGAGTTGGAAAATATAATTAAACAGGCTGAAACAGAGTTGAAGCAACAAGTGACACAGGACGGTATGAGAAAACTGACATAGTTAAAATATCAGTATAATAATATAATAACCCAAAAGGCTGAATTTAATTTATTTAGGGCTAGACAAACATATTTTGAG
Source organism: Sparus aurata (assembly GCF_900880675.1). Taxonomy (NCBI): domain Eukaryota; kingdom Metazoa; phylum Chordata; class Actinopteri; order Spariformes; family Sparidae; genus Sparus; species Sparus aurata. The sequence continues at coordinate 2,779,609 of NC_044207.1, read as the reverse complement.
TCAGGAGACAAAGCAGGAAAATTGCTTGCCAGTTATATAAAACAGAGGGAGTTGGCCTCCACTATTCCTGCTGTTAGGTCGCCGGTCGGGGAACTGCTTACTGCAACTGTAGATATTAATCAGGCCTTTAAAGAATTTTATAGTAATCTCTATAGTTCGACATCTACCTCTGCCTCTAAAAGGCATTTGACATGGTGGAATGGGGGTATCCAGTCAAAATTTTAGAGGAGTTTGGATTTGGTCTTACCTTTATATAATGGATTCATGTATTTTATAAGTACCCAGAAGCAGCAGTGCAGACTAATGGGCTGGTCTCGGATTATTTTACATTGGGTAGAGGAACCAGGCAGGGTTCGCCCCTCTCTCCTTTGCTCTGTTTAGCAATTGAGCCTCCTGCAGCAGCTATACGTGGGGTGACTGACATCCCAGGTATAACTGTAGGTGGGATGGCACATAAATTGATGCTTTATGCCAATGACATTTTATTACTGGTGTCTGACCCCAGCAGATCTATACCATGTCTTCTTAGTATCATAAACTCATTTTCCAAATTCTCTGGCTACAGGGTGAATTGGTCCAAGTACGAGGCACTCCCTTTAACAGCTTATTGCCCCTCCACTGCCTTCCACCCAGGTGTATTTCAGTGACCTCAGCAAGGTATTATGTATCTGGGTATCCGATTTCCTAGACAGCTGCAAGATCTGATCAAAGTTAATTTTGATCCATTATTACAAAAAATGGGTGGCTTGCTCCCTCCGGGTTGGGGGAGAGTTCCTGCCTCAAGTGGAGGAGTTTAGGTATCTTGGGGTCTTGTTCACGAGTGAGGGAAGGATGGAACGTGAGATTGACAGGCGGATTGGTGCTGCGGCCGCAGTAATGCAGTCGTTGTATTGGTCTGTCGAGGTGAAGAGAGAGCTGAGTCGAAAGGCGAAGCTCTCGATTTACCAGTCAATCTACGTTCCTACCCTCACCTATGGCCATGAACTTTGGGTCATGACCGAAAAGAATAAGATCCCGGATACAAGCGGCTGAAATGAGTTTCCTCTGTAGGGTGGCAGGGCGCTCCCTTAGAGATAGGGTGAAGAGCTCTGTCACCTGGGAGGAGCTCGGAGTAGAGCCGCTGCTCCTCCACATCGAGAGGAGCCAGCTGAGGTGGCTCGGGCAACTCAGGGCACATTTCAGCTCTGCAGAAGACATGGGAAAGGGCTCTGAACCTGACATTTAATGATGAAGATTGGAACAGAATTTGTAAAAATGTTAAAGTAGTTTCGAGGGATGAAAGAGTACATCTTATTCAATTCAAAATTATACATCATTTTTATTGGACTCCTTCCATATTATTTCGATTAGGATTACTGCCCACATCAAACTGTTGGCGATGCACATCTGAGGAAGGTACTCTAGTTAATGTTTTATGGTCATGTGCTAAAGTCCACTGTTGTTATCATTGTGTTGCTGAAATAATAAAATAAAAAATGTTAATCATAAAAAAAATTAAATGTGGCATGTGCTGTGCGTGCACACGTACTGCCCTTTTCTGACTTTGAGCCCCTGCCCCTCTATAATCATGTGCACATCCCTGTGTAAGAGTACCTGCTTCCACTTTAAACATGTTAGATAAACTAATCTCAACATTTATTTGGCAAAGGAAGAGACCGAGGTCAAGACTAAAATCCCTTCATTTACCCAAAGACAAGGGAGGTCTAGGTCTACCAAACCTTTAAAAATATTACTGGGCTGCTCAAATAAATGCAATAGTGGCATCATAGATCGGAAATGATCGGGAGGCAATATGGACCCAGATAGAGCAGGATTCGGTTAGAGATATTCCCTTATCAGTACTACCATTTATTGAAGGTGGGAATTCTATATTTTAGTCAATAAAATGAAAAAAATGCTCAGGGGTCCGGAGTCGATCTCAACGCCATGTTGATAGTAGGAAATAGAGAATTCCCACTTTCCGTGTGGGATTGCGGGTTAAGAAGGTGGGCTGACAAAGTTCTCTGTACAATTAATCAACTTTTTAAAGGAACAGATCATTCTCTCAACTTCAAGAACAATTTGACCTCCCATCAAAGGACTAAATCAAATCAAATCAAATCAAATCAACCTTTATTTATATGGCGCTTTTCATACAGAAAAGTATCTCAAAGTGCCTTACAGAAATGTACAGACAGCAGAAAAAGAGAAACATCAAATAAAAGGAGAAGAAAATTAAAAGAGCCCAACCCTCCCACCCCCACAGTCATGCACAGAGACATACACACTCATAAACACACTCACACATACGCACACAGACACACAGACACACACACTCACACCCACACATACACTAGCTGTCACTACAGAGACATGGCTGGGCAGCGAGACCTGAGGCGCAGAGGAAGCTACCTTTGGGGGGCCAACCACACTGGGAGAGATCCCAGTCCAAGGTCGCATGGAGCGCCGCCACAGAGACCACCCCAACCCGGGCAGACAGGAGGCCCCACACCAAGGTGCAGAGCCCTCTAGTCACCCGGGCCAGAACTGTCTACCGGACAGCACCCCCCGCGGCCAGACCAGGGCCAACTCCCAATCTGGCAGGCCCCCATGAGGAAACACTGGAGATTAAAAACTGATAGACTGAAACAGTAAAAGGGTTAAAATATGGAGGCTAAAAACACGAGGGACTAAAACATAAAAGCATAGAGGCTAAAAACATGAGGGACTAAAACATAAAAGCATAAGAGCATAAGACATGAGAGACTGAAAAAATAAAAGCATAAAGGCTAAAACATGGGAGAGATTAAAACAGTAAAAAAGGATAAAAAGTGCTCTGATTAGCACAGCCTAAAAGGAATTAAAAAGAGTTAAGATTTCAATTAAAAGCCTGGTTAAAAAGATGGGTCTTAAGCCTCTTTTTAAAAACCTCAGCAGTCTCTGCGACCCTGAGGTTCTCCGGCAGGCTGTTCCACAGTCGGGGCCCATAACAACTGAAAGCCGCCTCCCCGTACTTTTTTGAACTAACCTGTGGTATGGTTAAAAGGCCGGTGCGGGAGGACCTCAGGGTCTGCGGCGGCTGATAAGGTAATAGTCCAGTTGGGTAGCGCACAAATTACATAATACCATTACCGAGGTGATAAAAGCACCAAATTTTACATGAAGCTTCTTTAGGACCTCCTGAATGATTTCAGCCTAGGAGCCCAGCTGAAATATTGAAATTTAGTGTCAAATCACTCACAAAACAATATCCAAGAAAAACGTTTTGTTGTTTTCCCCTCGAGTAAAACTTTCATGGTAGTGGCCATTTAAGACCACTGAATAAGCTTCCTTTGTTAATTTGTGCTCAGGCCAGTAGATCTTCCAAATTGTAAGTGTAAAATAGAGTACCAAGACATCTAAGACCCCAAAAAACCTCAAAAGCCCTGTATAATATAGGCGGAATTATAAAAAAAAAAAGGCAGCAAAAATTGCTTAAATGTTAAGAGATCTTGGGTTTTCTCTTTTATTTTTTAATTCAACTTTAGGTCATTCATATAGCCATCTACTGAGTTCATAGGTTGGCCATTAGTTCTGCATCACATCACATTAAATCCTATTTGTGTGTGACAGTACATAGCTAGATGTACTGCTGTTGAATCTGTAGGGGGAAAGCCAATGAAATGATGAAATGCAACGACTGGATATTCACAAGTGCTTCTTCTGTGAGGGTGGCATAGATCAAGGTGCTCTCTATGAAGTATCAACATTTGATTGCGACAGGAATATCCAACATTTTCAAAATTCAAAATTGCAGTTTAAACCATATTTCAACTCCCAGTTTTGATTAATTTTGAGTCAATTTAGATGTTTTAGAGGACACTGAATCTATAAAAATAAATTGCAGGGTAATGTATCGAAGGTGGCGGTTAGATCCAGTGGTACCAAGACTGTGAGTTTATGGTTATCCAAGTTGCACCTGATGTCGTTTAAAATCTTTAAAAGGGCTGTCTCTGTACTGTGGTTTGTCCTGAAACCAGACTGATACTTCTCTAAAATGTTGTTTGCGACTAAAAAGTCATTTACTTGATTGAAAACAAGTTTTTCCAAAATTTTACTTAAAAACAGTAAGTTGGATACAGGCCGATAATTATTAAAGATGTTGGGATCTAAGTTGCTCTTCTTCAGAAGCGGCTTCACCACCACCGTTTTAAAGGAGGCGGGGAAGACCCCCGTCTGAAGAGAGCAATTCACCATGTATAACAGCTGTTCCTCAAAGAATCCACAAAGTGTTTTAAAAAACGGTGTGGGAATTGGGTCTAATAGGCAGGTTGTGGGCTTTACTTGGGAGAAGATTCGACCAAGTGTCCTCGCATCAACCAGGGCAAAACTCTCCAGTGTTTCCTCGGGTAAAATCAATGATCCAGGTGTGTCGACATTTGAAATCTGTTGGGGTAAAAGACTTGATCTGATGTCATTGATTTTACTTCTGAAGTGGTCTGCAAAGTCCTCGCAAAGGGCGTCAGTTGGTGTTTTGGAGGATCAATTAAATTTTTGTTTGTTAAAAGGTCAATTGTGGAGAAGAGGAATTTTTGGCTGTTTTTTTGTTTGTCGATTAGTTTTTGGAAATGGGAGATTCTTGACTGTTTGATTGCGTTAGTAGTTGTAGGTTTTGAGCTGTCCACGTAAAATTTCATAGTGAACTGTTAATTTAGTTTTTCTCCATCTCCTCTCAGCACTCCTGCAGTTTCTCTTTAGTTTTTTAGTTTCTGCATTTCTCCAGGGGGCTGTAGGTCTTGTATTAATTGTTTTTATTAAGAGTGGAGCCACTGAGTCCAGCGTTGATTTTATTTTATGGTTAAAATTGTCAACAATAAAATCACATGGTGCTGGTAAAATTTCTGCAGGAGTGCTCTGTAAAATCTGGATACAATTTGCAGCCACTTCAGAAGTTAGGTAGCGGAGCGACAGCCGGGTCACCTGGGTGGGCCGTGGCGTCATCGGACAGTACCGTGTAGCGGTTGGAGAGGTCCAGGTGCGGTGGCGAGGCAGACCAGACCGCCCGACTGTTCCTACCACGGACAACCACCTCGGCCCATGACTCCTGATGGTTAGGATTTGAGCAGGAAGAAAGTCGAAGGTTGGCGACAGGGTCCCATTTGACGGTGTCCTGGATAGTTGTGTTGAGGGAAGTGATTTGTTTGGACTGCTCAGATGCTACTTCCATGAAACTGGACAGGAGTGAATTCTTCTTTTTCAATTCATCGGAGAGCCGACGGATGTCTTCTTTCAGGTCAGCAATCCCCCGAAGGGGTAGAACCCTTCTGAAATTTTGCCGGTTTACTATTATTAGGGTTCTAACCCCGAAGGGGTTTATTATTTTTTGTTGTCTGCCGCTTGAGCTCAAATTCCCATGAGCTGGAATGGGCCAGAAACTTGAAACTTGGCCCAATGATTGGAAATGATGTGCATCAACTTTTATTAAAATATGAGCCCCGTCAGTCAGATGGTGGCACTGTAATTGAGGATTTAAAATGCGTTTTTGGGAAGGCCACGACCCTCACACCGTAAGTCTGATTGACTTGAAATTTGACACACAAGTCCAGCTCCATGTGCTCTACAAAAAAGCCAATTGGACTATGAAGCTCTGCCTACTTAGATTTTTTGCTAATTAGCATAATGTTAAAAACAGTAAAATGAATAGAACTTTTGAAAGATTGACTTTATGAACACCAAGTTTGGAATACGGCTTCGGGGGATAAAAAGACAAATTTTTATTATAAATGAGCCAGATTGGTCAAAAAACATGGCCGCCATGGACCAATGTATCTTTGCAGTGGGCGGGGGTTAGACGTGATTGGTCATAACTCCCACACCCTTTGACCTATCATCACAAAACTTGGTGGGTAGGTTCACAACACGACTGGAAATCGGCCTACCAAAGCATGATGAGCTCAACCCATAGGGGGCGCTATAAATGCTACAAATGCGTATCTCAAAGACTGTTGGACGTAATTTCACCAAATTTGGCATGCATGCTCTAGGGACAAGTATTAACTAATATCTTGAGTGCCATGTTGATATGTGAAAGTGGGGGTGGCCTATTCGTCATTAGCCATCATTGTTTGCATTTTTTCAATTCATGGTGAGCTGGAAGGACCCAGAGACACGAAACTTGGTACGTTGAGCTTAAATGACGTCCAAATGCTGCTCCAAAAATTTGATCCCAATCTGTCAGATGGGGGCGCTACAACATAGGGTGTGAACTTTGAAAGGCTCTCCCCACCAAGCCATAAGTGCTATTGACTTGAAATTTTTCATACACGTCCTCCTGATATTCCTCTACAAAAAAGCCTCAGGCACCACGAAAGCCGCTATTCCAAACTCGTTTGAAGTCTTTCAAAGACTATTTGTGGGACCTGATATATTGCAGCCAAAACCAACTTCAAAGTATATCGGACTGAAAAACAAACTTCTCACCTAATCTATTGCTCTGAGCTGTTGCTCTGACTCTACTCATTGAAGGCTCTGTTCTGCTAGTGTTTCACTGTATACTTAGTGTTTCCCACACATTAATTTATTTGTGGTGGTCTGCCTCACAACCTGAGCGAAATGACTCGTTTTACTGTCAGAATTTGGGCAATTCGGTCCAACACAGTTTGTACAGTCTAGAAGAGCCCCCCCCATTACATTTCTTCCTCATCCAAGTTAGCTCGGTGCTAAACCGGATGTTAGCCCACTCGGTCAGCGGAAGTCTCGAGTGCACATGCTCTTTGGCACCCCAGCTGGACAGCCACCACTACAATTAAAGTCTGATTCTGTGGGAAACACTAATACTGAATAGTTACATATATACTGTATATTCTGTATGTTCACGGGTATATGTTTGTGTGTTTGCTCCTCAGTAACTAAGGATGCACAAGGGCCAACGCCTGGATAAATGGGAAGCGTTGTGTCAGAAATTGCATAAAGGCTGATTTCAGCAGGTTTCAGGACCGTAAAGCTAACTTGTTCTCACTGAGAATGAGTATTGTTCAAGTTGTCAAAGTGGAACCTTTTTTATGTTCTACTGTAACCTCAAAGTTTTATATTTACATGAGTAAATGTAATGTTTGTAAATTGTTTTATGATTATGTGGGGAATGTAATACTGAAACATATTTTAATGTTTTAAAAACTGACTTTAGACATTTTAGTTTCAGAGGTGACTGGAGAGAATGCTCACTACTCAATAGGTAAATATGTGGCATTCAGCAAACAAGCTGAAAATGATAATTCTGCAAAAAATAAATTAAAAACTCACACTCAAAACTTAACTCATCAATTTCTACTGCATAATACTAAGAGTGACCATGCTAATCCCTGTCTGAAACCGATGGCGCTCCATTTTGCAACAACCGCAACCAAGACATGTGGTGGAGGATCACGGGCATTGACGTAACACTTCAACTGGTCACAGAGATGCCTTGTGGGGTTCAGGTTTGGTGACTGGCAATTCCATCTAAAGCTGGCTTTATACCTCCGGATTTGGACGAATTCCGTCCGTCCATACCAAACGTTCTCTCCGCTACTGGCCTACATACCTCCGTCCGGTTTCAGCGTTTTTTTGGACGTAACGCAACTTATCCTCTAGAGGGCAGTGTCGTGTCATAAATGACAGGGCCGTTGACATGGCAACCGTTGCTATGTCACAGGGTTGTCATGTCAACGACGCTGTCATTACCGGCACCAGCATCATAAAAATAATAACATGGCTTCAGTAGAGGAGGTTATTATACTGTCTTTATTGAGAAACAGGCAAAAAAGGAACAAAAAACGGACGCGGCGGTGGCATGTGCGGCCACTAAATGAGAATCGGCACTTAAATGGCGAGTTTATTGCTTTAGTTCTGCCGATGAGAGAACTTGACGACGAAAGGCACTTCCAATACTTTCGCATGTCCGCTGCTTCATTTGACGTCTTGCTACGCCGGGTAGCTCCAATAATCAATCACGCCGCATCCCACAGAGCACCCGTGAGCGATGCTGAGCGACTGGCTGTGACCTTACGCTATCTGGCAGCAGGGATCAGCTAACAAGCCCTGGCAGCCAGCTACAAGCTGGGAACTGCGACGGTCTCGAAAATAATCAGAGAGGTGTGTCAGGCTCTGTGGACTGCGCTGAGGGAGGAGGTGAAGTTCCCACAGGGCAATCAATGGGAGGCCATCCGGGAGGGCTTTTGGACGCAGTGGGATTTCCCAAATTGCGTTGTAGTTTCTGGGCTTTCTTCATCAAAGGTGTCGGTGTATAGTATGTTGATAAAATGATTCTGCGGAAGCCAGGCTGGTGGAATGTTAGAGCAATCTTTATTGAAAACAGATCTCAATGCCAGCGTCCGTCCAGACACAGCTGCTACCTGGGTTTCTCAAATTTATGACAAAGTTCTGCTCAATGCTTTTCCCTTTGCTCTAACAGAAATCCTATCCTTCGATCTTGGAAATCTAGAAAAGTACCACACGCTTGTGCGGGCCTTTTTAAAGTCTAATTCCTTGCATCGTCCCACTTATTCCAATTGGTCACTTTGGTGGATTGAGGGTCCATCTATCCAATAGTAGAAAGAGAAGTTAGTTTGCCTCCTCCTGTACATTATCTAACTTCCGCTGAGGTCACTTCTTGGAACTCATAGCCTGAAATGGACTGAATTGTCACTTCATGCTTATATGGCGATGTATACCTTAAGTCAACTCTAAACAACTAGTATGGGAGATAGATTCAGTTTTATTTCTCCATATGGACCTGTCCTCCAGCTAACCTTTACGCATACACATAGAGAGCTGTTTAATTGCTCCGGGGCCCCTAGATATGTAAACATCACATCCGCCAACTCTCTTACCTCACAGTAAGGGAAAACAACTATCACTATTAAAGCTTAGCTCTGAATGTGTAAGTGTGCAGACACCTCATATTCCCCCCTTCGAGGCCAACTCGGTCTCGAAAAGCACAAACACATTCACAATTGTTTACCTTCGTCCAACTCATGTTGCAGTTTGTCTGTTTTCAACAAAGTCCTCCTCATTCAAACCTATTACTAATTTCAGAGTGCTATTTTGAACTGCAATTTGGAATCAGCTAATTAACTAGTTCCCTCTTCAGGTCCTAGAGCACTTTATTTTAAGTTACTTTATGACTAGTTAACTCACTCACATGTCCTAATTAGGTCAAATTCAGCTAACCTTAGCCTCACCTGCGAAACTCCCTTCAGGTGCACTCCTTTTCAGCAAACTCTGAAAAGTACTTCTTACTCTCGACATCTTTGCTTATGGCTTCTCAGGTGTAGCTGTAAGGGAGTCCCACAAATCAGCTGTTGCATCCCATTCCAAAAATCTACCCCTCTAAGGAGTATCAGAAAGAAATAGGAAACCTTACTAATCAACTATGGAGCATCCACGCCTTCAAGCCAATCCAGGCAAGGAAACTCCTTTGTAATTTACAATTACCAATTACCATTTAAACACTATTTGAATGACCATGTGCCAATAGGCCATTGAACTCCATTGGAACTATTTTCCAAATATCAATAAGAAGTATATACATCGCTGTGCGATAGTATAAAGAGTAAAGTCTAATTAAACTATTTTAGTATTAAGATCATGCTCATTCCTTGATTCATTTACAATTATCACAGGATTACAGACAGGTCAATCTCTCCACTGTCATCCTGAGAAGAGAAAACCCCCCTATCTTTGCAAGCAAAAACATCAGATACCATATATCATGAATACAACATCCATCACTATTACTGTGCACTTTAGATCAAGCATGTCCAAAATCCAACTTCAAGATCATAAACAGCTCTCAAATAATTTCCCCTTTATTTCCATTTTGCTTTGTATGGCGTATCTTGTATGTCTGCTTTTAATATACCCCTTGTGTCATACTAATCTCCTAATGTACACTTATTAACAGCAGTGGCACACCACTTGCTTTCATATCTTACATTTTCCAAACTTCAATTTTAATTTTCCATTCAATCTTCAATTTTGCATCTTGAATTTTTTCATTTCTTCTTCCATTCCCCCCTTTGTCCGTTTAGATTCATATTCAGAGTTTGGACACCTCTGCTCCAGGCAATGCTACTGCTCTCTTCTAATCATTGTCACTAATCACTCATCTTTTTATTTCATCTCATCAGCAAGTTGAATAACACACAACAAACAACATATTTTATTTGATTGCATTTTGCTTAAACTCTGTCCCAGGGAGTTCGTTATTATGAATTGATGTCACTAAATATTCCCAGTATCCTCTCCTGAATGCTCGAGTGCTTTCAACCTCTTGTCCTTGGTGAGACAGATGTAAGAGCAGCTGCCTTTGGAGCTGCACTGGGTCAGCAAAACCTGTATGAACTTCATATTTGCATACCACTATACAGACAGGTAGAGATTATAATGTTTGCGTTTTAGTTTTAACTGCAACGTCCATTCCTGTTTCCTAGAAAGAAAAACCCCAAGTTACTGCCACATTTCCAGCTGCCTGAGCAGATACGTTATTAGTTATTACTTATGGGACATAAGGAGATCCATCAGTTGGATATTTCACAGCAAACTCATCTGAAAAGAAGATAGCATTAGGGTTAATGAAAGGTGTGTCAAATAATGCTTTGTATTTATTTCGACACAGTATCAGCCATCCGGATATGGAAAGTTCTCCATCCAGAGCTTTAGGAAGCAAAACCTGATGTGTTAGGGACTATACATTTTTGTAAGGTGGCATGCAACATTATTAGTAAGACCTTTGTTAGTTCCATACTAATGCTTTGTTTAGGTGAGTAGTTATTTCAGGGAGCAGCATGCAAAACACAAACACAACAGTTAGATGATACATGGTTATATCAGCTGTGGCCATAATTTTTTGGGGAAAGCAGCTATTACAGCCATCTGACAATTTTACTATAGCCCTGTCTGTGGTGGAAAGACATTTCAGTTACTGATCGATCAAGTGTCTATCTATGGTTTAAGAGGCCTGAGTAAAAATACATCAGGCTTGATCTTAGTCAGTAGATTTAAGTCAGTAGAGGTCATCTCTGCCTCACAAGTCAGTCAACGTCAGTCTTGGTCAAATGTTACCCCCATGTATGAGGTCGTACATGGGTTGGGAGAGCTCCACAAAATTATTAATCCATGGACAACAATAGCCTGCTAGGTCCAATGAGGCAATCGTTTGTTTTTCATTCACAGTTTTTGAACATCCATAATTGTCTGGATGTAATCGGAACCCTCCGGAGTACAATAGCATCTTAAAGTTTGTGAAAAAGTTGCAACTTGTCCTTGAAAACTTAAGGACTGTTTTCTGCCAGAAAACAAAGTAGAGACATTGTCTCAGTTTAACCATGCCCCTATGTAGAAGAACATATACACAACCACTGTCAACATCCCAAACATGTGCATTATCACCTAATTGCCGCTAATGCCAAGTTCTCAGTTCCTTGACAAACACAAAATGAATTGGAGAAGAAACCCCTATGGCATCTGCATCCAAGAATAAAGTTTACAATTGATAATAAAAGCAACCCAGAACTGTGAGTCCAGATGAACAGGAATACTTAAATATGCGTTTGTTAAATCTATAATGAAACCCCATCTGATCGAATTTTTCACATTAATGTTACAACATCTGCTGACCAACTTCATTCATGACCCCAAGGGGCTTTCATGATCTCCACCCCCCTTTGACATCTTTTCAGACCAGATGAGGGCGACTCAACATAACGGGTGACAATGATTTAAACTTTAGGGCTGACTGGATATTTCCTTTTCTTTAATCTACAAATTAATTTTCACTAGACCATGACAGAATTCACATCTTAATATTGTCGCAATAAACTCTTGGTCAAACCATCAAACTATCAAATATTGTTAGAGGCAACACTTAGTCTTTAACGCTTAATCAATATTTCTGTTTACGTGTGTCTCTTCATTGTTTGTGTCTAATTGTGCTCTTGTCTATGTTGCTACTCAATACTCTGATCTTCTTAAGCATTCTATAATTCAATAACCACACCCCATGGGTGCCCTGGTGCCAAAATTGACCACATTTTTCTCCACTTGTCTGCACAAGCATCAGATACACTTTCTAATTTCCCCGTTTTATTCCTCATGATGTTAATTGACTCACTGGGACACATGTGCTTAACTTCCAATGGACTTATCATTCTGACAAAATTCACGATCACTCTGATCTTCCCATACAAGCATATGGTTGGATCTCATCACACAGACACTAACCTTTGATAACTTATTCAGCAAGGTGGTTTGTTTGACACATTCGTTCCGAGCAACGCACCCTAATTGCATACAGGATGTATACTAGTCACTGAATGTTACCACAAGGTTTATTCTTTATACTTATGTTCGTGTGTAGTTCATCACTCATACGTCCATTTTATTGAAGTGGGGCCTGGGATGGGGCGTAAACACGGTAAATGTTTGCTCAAGCGACATTCTATTAATGCGACGCGACCCAATTTGGACCTGTGTGTTGGCAGATTAAGACAATGCAGTTTTTCAGACCACCCTTGTTTTTTCTTCTCAAATACTTTGGCTTTGAGAATGATAGATCTCTCCTAAACGTTGACCTCCCAATTTCCATAGGATTAATTTTACTGTTTTATCCACAACCTCTCTCCCATTATCTGAGGATATGCACTTTAGAAGTCCCCATCGGCTTATGAACTTCTGACATAGGAATGTGGCAACAGACTGAGCATCCTTACCCTTAATAGGACAAGCCATCGCCAAAATGTGCCTATAACTACTAGCATGTATCTCTTACCTCCTATCGGTTTATCGTATCAACAAAATCCAAAGTCCATGACCAGCTCATGCATGTAACCTTTGGAGTTGGGATGTAACCAGGAGAGACCATCCCCCTCTCCTAACATTATTTTTCAGATAAATGTACATCTGCATATGATGATCAATTTGTTCAAGCAGGTATGGTGTCCAAAAACCCTACTTCTTTAAAAATGTTCTTTAAAAAATGTTCAAAATGTTCAACAATCTTCTCTTAACTTCCCCCCTTGCTACATGGGCTTGCCCATGTTGCTTCATGACCCAATCATTTGTCTCTCCATCCTCTAGGGCTGGCAAATATCAAGCAGAATCTACTGTCTTCACCTCATGTCAATTGACATCCTCCTAAACCTATAGCCTATAAGAGTCTACAAGCTCTCCATGACCCTCTTTTATCATGCTCTCGTCGAATCAATTGTATTACTTGCAATAGCAGCCTGGTTTGGGTAATCTCTGTTTGAAAAATAAAAGCTCAATCAACCAGATAGTAAAGTCCCCTAACAGGCTGATGATTGAGCCACAGCTCAACATGGAGACCTTGTATACAAAACAGCTACAATGCATGCGTAGGTCAATCTTCAATGACAGGTCCCAGCCATCGCACAATAAGCTACAACTTCTCTCCTCTGAGCGCAGTTTTACAAATTCTAAGTATAGGACAAAAAGACACAAAACAGTTTTATCCCTACAGTCATCGCACTGAGGAATAAGTCATAGCTATAGTTTGCAAAGGTGATTATTTATTGCTGTTTCTGTTCCATTTACTTTGTTACTTATATTTTACCCCTTATATATATTTGTACAACCTCTGCAATATGTATTGATTCGTTTTGTGTTATTGTCTTTTACTATTAACCTTGTAGCTCATTTCAATATCTTAATATGATCTAGGCCTATAAGAACTTTTGGATGTGTCACATTTTAATTTCCACCATCCTAAATTGGATGACGTGCCTCTATATTTGTCCTATTTGTGTATGAGGGTTTTTCTGCAAACAAATTCTACCTCTGGGGAGGAGTTACATATCAATGTCGTTTGTACAATGTACAATGACAATAAGGAACTATCCATCTATGGGAACTAATAAAGTAACCTAACTTCAACCTGTTGGCTGACAAAGAACTGTAAATGTAATTCGACTCCTCATGGATATGGATACATGCATTACAACATGTTTAGAGTATTTCGACAGTGCAAACATTAATACTTCCTGCAATCCTTATTTAAACGTTTTCGAATGCCAATGAAACTTGTTATTCCCTGTGTCTCTGATTTTATTGTCTGGCTCAGATAAGTAACCTGTCCCTGTACATATTGTAACTATTCCTGGGACACCTTGTGTCTTTCTTATGCCAAAATCTACAGTAATTTACACGAGACCTCATGACACATGTCTCTGCATTAAACATACGGTAGAGTGCATAACTTTTGGGGGAATCTGAGCCAAGAAGGCATGCGGATCAGGTACACATGCTCGAAAGTCAGCCACATCTTCATTCACTGCTCTTAAACCGCATGGCAAGCGATAATAGCCATCCGGGTCATTGCAGGCGACAGCCATGTGTTGCTTTGAGGAGTCTGAGGTATCTTCAAGATATTTGCTTGTATCAGCCCTTTAATTTGTGGGTCAATCCCTTGGATTGTCTCCTCCTTCAGTGAATACTGTTTCTTCCATAGGCCAAGCTCCGAGCTCGGTTGATTCACGAGTCCAATGTCTGTGGTGTGTTGTGACCACAGACTTTCTGGCACCTGTTGCAACATGTTGTCCTTAAGGTGATCTGCATCCGACTTGACACTGAGTGTTGATTTGTGTCAGTTATATCACCTATGGTTGTCCCAGTCCTTGAACAGAGATCATAATTGGTCTGAACCTCTGATCTTTACTTTCTCAAATATCAGGGTTGTCTTTCACTGAAACAAAAGTAGCATCTTCCGATTCTGCCATCATTGCTTCCACGTCTCTGTTCATATTCTTTGGCCATCTTCAGAACCACGTGTGGGACGCCCCCATCAATGTCACAGTCTTTGCCAGGACACACATCCTTGTTTATGTTCCTAGCTGCTCCTTGTGGTCCCCAAGTGCAACTAGAGCTGAGCAGAGCTTGCTTTGGCTGTTGACTCAACCATTCATCTGCACCTGATTGAGCCGCACACCTCAAGTACCCGACTCCTCCACAAGCTCCTCACTCTTTTTTTTTTTTTTTAGATATCATTAGCTTTTTCTGTCCCTTCTTACCCTTATTCTGCTCCACTTTATATGTGGACACAAGCACCTGTATTGTCTGAATTACCTCTGATTTAAAGTTTAATTTTCACCTCATAAAGCAAACTCTGACTGATCTCAAATTACTATTTAATCCTCCAAAGGGCAAAATGCATGTTAGTCACAAGATTATCACCTTTTTCTCTTATAGACAGTAGTATCCTCACATTGAATGGGACTCCTATTGAAAGGTTCCCAATCAAATATCTAGACATTTTGATAGGTGATAGTTTAAATCTCTTTAAATTCATATTTCTACTAAAAACTAAAGATTGAATTATCATTCTTTTCTCATAATAAAGCTTGTTTTAATTTAAACTGTAGAAAACAACTTGTTCAGGCCACTTTTACCTGTTCTAGGTTATGCTGACGCCATCTACATGCATGCCATTTTCTCGATTTTGAAGCCCCTTGAGGCAAGGTATCGTTTTATACTTTGTTTTATTACAGGTGATGGGTTTAGAACTTATCACTGTGTTCTTTATGACAAGGTTGGATGGCCTTCTTTTTCTGTAAGGAGGGAACAGCACTGCATGATTTTTTCCTACAAGGCCCTGCTGTATGTTTTACTTGACTATTTCCTCAATTTCATCTCATTTAGAACTTTTAATTTGCACACTTGTTCACAAGAGTCCTTATTTTTACACATATTCACTCTAAGAACCGTAATGGGATAGACTGCTCTTTAGGT
The DNA here is from genome assembly GCF_900880675.1 of Sparus aurata. NCBI lineage: Eukaryota > Metazoa > Chordata > Actinopteri > Spariformes > Sparidae > Sparus > Sparus aurata. The sequence goes on along the minus strand of NC_044207.1, from coordinate 2,763,868 downwards.
CTATGCCCCTCAGAAATGGAATAACTCGCAGCATGCTCTTAAACTAAATTATCTCATTTCCTTAGATAGTTCCAAATACCTATTATTCAATGCTCTGCAGTCTGAATGTAATCATGATTTATGATCATATTGTGTACGTGCTTTAATGTATTTTGTACTCCGGGCATCATTGGAAAAAGAGAGTTTGCTCTTAATTGACCTTCCCTGAATAAATAAAGGATTCATTCATTCCTTGAGGGTTCTATCCACCGGCCAACAGGGGTAGTTGCTCTTAAAGTTCTAAATTCCCTTTTCGGCATTATGAAATTATATTCTTTCACTTTCTTGTTCATAAACTCTTCTAACCCTAACCTTTAAACAATATTACAGGAAAGATAATTTACTCCATCCAAGGGCATCACTTAGATCAAATTTAATCAATTAGAAATGTCAAAACACCATGTCACCACAACCACTTCTCAAAGGAACATGGAGTAAACTTTGCCAACCTCAGAGAAAACAAGTAATATATCACTCTAAAAGCTAGAACACCGTGCTGGGACCAAGTTTAATCTTGGATGTCTGCGAAGATGCAACAAAAATAAAAACCTAAAAGTCCACTAGTTCCCACTGAGAACCGATAAACTGTCTCTAACCTCTGCACCAATCTGCCCACTGTCTATTTCACGACGTTTATCTCCTTCAACCATTATGAATTATTCCGATATCAAACTTTTGAATCATCCAAGGTTCAACTGAACTATATACTCTGATAATGAAATCACTGTTACCAACCTTTCATGTATTATAGGTGGTCAGTAAGTTGCCAAGCATAACTTGTAATTCTCCCCTAAGTAATACTCCACATGTATGTGCAGAAACACTTGCGTGCATGTACCTGTGTATGTTTACTTGAGTGTGTGTGTGTGTGTGTGTGTGTGTGTATGTATGTGCATATCTATCTTCATAGCTTCAAGGAGGTGTATTCGTGTGTGTGTTTAAAGAGTTTCTGGATAAAAGCGCACTAGCGTGGCAGATTTTAGCGTGTGCCGCGCAGGCGGATGACGCCTGTATACATAACCGGAGTCTGGTGATTGTCGTTCGTCTCCCGACCTTGGATGTTACGCCTTCTTTCTCAGTCTCTCGCATCCCCGGTGTATAGACAGAAAAAGAAAAACACAAACAAAACTATTATTACAGCCGTACTAAGAATAAGCCAAACATGTCACTTCGTTATCACTGTCCAAGTAATATAAACATTACACAGATTCGGCTTAACATCATTATTTCATTGATGCAGATCTGTTTTATTTTGAAATCGCAAAATCATTAAATCTTTAAAAAACTACATTGGTCCTCTGTATCTAAGTGTGGGAGGGGTTTACAACACAATCCAACACAAGTCGCAGCGACGCTCTCTCTGTGTCCGCGCGTTCACACACCAGCTCAGCCCCTCCTTTCTCTCTCCACTTCTCTCTACTCCACGGGCACACGCACTCTAAACTCATCTCAGTCGCAGAGAGACAAAAAGGAGAGCTGGATCGGCTCCTTGTCAGCCATTAACTAACGCTTTCTATCTGCCAACATTCAAACAGGTATTTTATGACGAAAACTACACCTTAAAACCAGTGGCGTTTTCTTGCAGAGGCCAAGGGAAGCCAGGCTTCCTCACTTTTTTCAGAATATAACCGTCATTTAATAAAAATACTTTTTTTTAACAGTTTACGTAATCCTTCTGTGTTTTGTCTGTCGTCTCCTCCTCGTCTCTCTTCATTAATTATTGAGCGTTTCATAATGTGTAAAACAGCGCCCCTCTAAATGTTACGTGGTGAATGAGCGTTGAAAACATGGTACTGCACTCTGTTCTCTGTGAGGAGGCCTGGCCTCCCTTCGTGAAAAAAAAAGAATGATTGACCAATCAGGTGAGGCGTTTGGCACGACACTGCTCCCCTGTGATTGGTCAGGACAGTGTTAAGGGAAGCCACAAACTCGTTGGCTTCAGGCCAATCAAATCACAGTACGTTAACGTCATTGAATGAAATGACGGAAGTTGTTGTTTTGTGTCAATACTTGGTAAGCTAGCAAAAATATTAAGCGCAAGTATGGAGGGTGGAGATTTGGAGTATTTAGTAAAAAATAATTTTACTAAACTGCCTCTACAGCAGCAACTCCGAATTAAATCTGACGGCAGGCCAACACCAAAACTAGAGCTCCATACTGAGATGAAGAAAAGTTTTCGGACTTTTAATGAGGAGAATTACGTCCGCACCGAGTGGCTAGCTGCTAGCGCCAAGCTTGGATTAACGAGGCTCTGGATTTGGCAAAAGGTCTGAGCACAAAGAAGCACAATGAGCAGGTGAAGAAACACCGGGATATTTTAATGAGACTCATCGTTGCAGCCCTGTACCTTGCGCGCCAAGAGCAAGCGTTCAGGGGTCACAGTGAGGCCACTGGCAGCGCAAACAGGGGCAATTTGTGGAGTTGGTGCAAACTTTTGTGGAGTTTGACACCGAGGTCTTCAAACTGCTGCAGCGTATGCTCACGATTACGGCTACCAGCGCATCAGCAGAGCGCTCATTCTCCTTTCTAAAGAGGAACAAAACTGAGGAACACATGTGGACAGGACAGGCTTATAAACTTGACCAAGATATCCATTGACTCTGTTGTTGTGGAGGACCTAAAAGCCAGTGGGAAGTTATACGACATGGTCACGATCACTTTGCCACCATGAGAGACAGGAGGATGGCCTTCCTCTACGAATAGGGTGAGGAAAACGCTTTTTTTTTTTCTGTGCGCATCATAATGATGTGATTATAGTCCGTATTGTGTCTTGCTTGCTTTGATTAAGCAGCATGTGAGTCCCCTGAAGTTGTTGTTTATTGTTTTGTTTATGTGGAGAAAATGAGCACCACGGACAGCGGCTGTGACGGGCCGGGCTGTCTGAACACATGCACATGTCAGGTGTGCTGTTTACAGCCACTGGTACTGGGTTGTTGTGTTGCTGTATAATGAACATTTACATTTATTATTATGTATATAAACTGAAAAGTGAAAAGCATTTGTGTATCTCACATAGAGCGTACAAGTCGTGTTTGACGTGGACGTAAAACTTAACGGCTTCTGATTGAGTGTGTGAATGAATTCGCATCTTTCCAATATCAAATGTGTGCTGTGCATTAAGTAGCTGGTTGTGCTTTTGGGAGGGTGGTTGCATATATTAATGAGACGTTTGTGAGGACTGTGTGTGTGTGTGCGTGTATGAGTGACTGACTGACTGAGGGACAGAGAGAGAGAGAGAGCACGTCGGTGCTCAAAGTGTCGGTCAGATAACAAGCGTGTGTAAGTCCTGGTAAAATGATGCTGGGCGCTCTAATAGTTCATCCGACTACATGAAATAGCAACATATAAATTGCAACATACGATTTTTTGACCCCACCCCCGTAAAACATACACAGCTTAGAGGTTATGTCTCACTTGGCTTCCTCGGAAATTTTCATCACGCCACGCCACTGCTTAAAACAAAAACATTGCGGTACCCACGACAACTTTATCCTTTAATCTCAAGTTTACCATTTGCACTAAGGAGGTGTTTCAAATTCAAAATGTATGATCCGGTTCTAATCTCCGAAAGAAAATATCTTCACTCTGCTGCATATATGTCTAACTACACTGCTTTCGGATACCCCAAGATTCCCCAATTTATTTAAATACCCCGTTACATCAGTGGTTTAGTTAGATGTTCGTCACACCACTCCAATCGTGCTTTTATTTATCCACTACCTTTAAATCTGTCATGGTTTATATTCAAATTTCACGTCAGATTCCGTTTTACCGGTATTTCGCCTTTGAAATATGGATTTCTTTGCTCAAACTAATTCTCCTTTGCTTCTCATCCGGGCTCCCACTATTGTATGTGGAAGTTGCAGTGAATAAAAAACACAATTTCATACCTTGACCAGTTGCATCAATCAACCAAATAAGCAATTGTCCGTACGTTAACAAATGCCTACTTAGCGTGTTCGTTGGACTTCTCCACATTAAAACAAATCAACAGACATCCCCAGATAATTACTCCTACACTGCTCACTAGCGTCAAAGAACGCGAAGTTGGATCTCTCTGATCAAAATCCAACAAAGATGCATTGCATTTCAGCGCACATCTCATATATATATACATATATATGTACATATACATAGTCTGTGGGGTCCCACAGGGGTCAGTTCTGGGTCCAAAGCTGTTTATACTATATATAAATGATATATGCAAAGTGTCAAATATTCTGAAATTAATATTATTCGCAGATGATACAAATATTTTCTGTTCTGGGACTGACTTGAACCAACTTGTGGAAACAGTAAATCACGAAATGGCCAAACTTCATGTGTGGTTTAATATAAATAAATTATCACTAAATCTTGAGAAAACTAAATACATGCTATATGGGAAAAAAGGCTGCAACAACAGTACTAACATTCAAGTAAACGGAGTGAATATTGAAAGGGTACATGAGAACAAAGTACTGGGAGTAATCATCGACGACATGTTAAGTTGGAAGCCACACATAAGACAGCTAAAAAGGAAGTTGGCCAGGAGTGTGTCCATACTCTGGAAAGCACAAAAAATATTAAATCAAAAAGCACTTCATCTGTTGTACTGTGCACTCGTCTCTCCACACCTGCAATACTGTGCAGAGACGAAAGGGTCTGTATCCGTTTTTACCGTAGGGTATAAATGGGCCTTAAGGGACACTAACCGGCTGGAGATGCATGTTGACCACATGAGCACAATGTGGGGATGCATTGTCATCTATAAAGTTTACGGCGTACTGGTTCTACTGGGCGGATGATGATCGGCTGGATTAGGTCCTGCAGGTATGATGGACCTGTGACTTTTCCATTGACAAACACCAGATCATTTTTTCTGTCGATCAGTCTGGCCCCCTGTTGCACCATCTCCTCCAGCTCCACGACTCTGGGCCATGTTTACGGATGCATAGTGCTCACCCGTACGCCTGTTGCCCATCATTCCGATTCAGGGTGATGTTCTCGTCAGTGAACTGCTGGATGGTCCAACCAATATGTTGCCTGGCCCACTGCAGATGTGCTTGAAGGTGCCTGGCATTCAAGGGTGTCATGCACAATGACCGTCTGGAGTTCAACCCGTAGTTGTGACGCCTGTTCTGGATGATCTGGTCAGACACGTTGGTTCCTCTGACAGCTCTCAGACTTCTCTGGAGTTATGTTGCAGTGGCATCCTGGTGGCGTAATGCCTAGGTCCTCAGATACTGGTCATTTGCCCTGTCTGTGACTCGTGGGGCTGGACCACGAGGCCTTTCACACACTGAACCAGTGTTCCGATGTAGAGAGACCGGTCTGCTAACAACACTCTGGGCCACTTTTGGAGTTCATGAGCAACATCAGTTTCTTTACTCCCTGTCTGGACACAAGCCAAAGCCAGGTGGTGGTCCTGCTCAGTCAGCTTACGTTGGTTGATCATGACTATTTCACATGGCTACAATGGACACTCGCTCATTATCCAGGGCCTTTTGTAGCCCCCAAACATTTTTACTCAAGAAAAGCTTCCACTTTATTTGTTTGAGTTTTGACCCCTCATTCAAGCCTCATAACTTAGTGTAAGTGGTTCCACAAACAAACAAAATAACCATGTGCCCCCCTTAACATTACAGACAGTTGATCCATTGTTGAAATTCAGGTATCGGTTAGAGCATCTTTAAAAGGTGACATCAGCGGACATCAAATAGACAAGACATCGAGGTGAACCAACTTCAAAACAGTGACCACTGAAATAGAGCTTAATTGAATATTTGAGAGAAATACTTTAATGGGATGGCAATACCGTTTCTCTCTATCAACACCCCTTTAAATACGACATTCTACATGAAAAGTTGAGTCCCTACACTTTAAATTTAAGAAAATTATGAACAAAAATCAGGCTTTGTAGTGCTCTACAAACGATTCCAATCAAGAAAGCTCTTCACACATGGATACGAGTGGTGTCATGCCATTAACTTGAACTGATGTACTGCTTAATCATATTAACTCAGACAGAAATTATCAGCAAGACATTTATTGTTTCTAAAGAAATCATTGCAGAGTCTTTAATAATGAGAGACAATTGTGCAAGGTCGAGTCATGAAGCAAGCACATGTCAAGATCACTTGGCTTTGTAGATATCAAGTATTCTGTTTAAAGAGCAAAAAAAGGAGATGCACCTCATCAGTGCTGAATATACATCAACAGTAACATCATAAATCAAACAAACATGATGATGACAAAGACAATCCAATAATTTGTCAACCTGAAGGCCTGGCTGAATGGAGAGGTGAGGGCTCTGTCCAGAGCCAGGGAAGCTGCCTTTGAGTCAGGTGAGTGATGTAAGTGATATATAACTGTATATTAATCCTCTGTCTGTCTGTCCTTGTCATGACTGCATGAAGGCCTTCATTAGGGGGTGCAATATGGCCCCCATTGGATTCTTTTAACTGGAGCCTCTGTTTGATTACTTGAAACGGAACAATATGACCCTCATTAGTTTCAGAACACCTCATTTTACCCCTGCAGTTAATTTGATGAAAGTAACACAGAGCTAGTTTAATCAGCAACGCATTACTCTATACAGTAATAAGTAATCTATTACTTTCAAATGAGAATTAGTTATTAATTAGTAGTACGGAATTAATTACAAGTAACTTGCCCAACACTGCCTATATGAACTCACTGTCCTGTATTTAAACATGCAGAGTAAATAAAGAAGACTTCAGTAAGACAGCGAGAGTTGCCCAGTATGGTTTTTACGTTTATGTGGTAAAAACACTAATTGAAAGAGGAAAAAACATTACCTTTATCAAACAACTGTGTATTGCTGCTGGAGAGCTGCTCTGTATGATAACTCCAGTTGTTTCAGGCACACATATCTGAATACATGCTGATCATGTTTATTGAGCTGTTATTTAGTTCAGTGACTCAGTTTTCAAACAGCAGTTTTCTCTGGGTTGATGAAATGCTGCACGCCAACTTTTTACAACTCCGACTAAAAAAAACATTAATGGCATTGTGATGAAAAATAAGAATAAACTCATATTTAGATTTATGATCATCATAACCTGCAGAGTCCTATCTAGCTTTGGCACAGCTGTTGTATTTTCTCTGCCAGTTCCAGGCAGTGTAAGATCCTGGTTTTCTCTCTGTGGAGCTCCTCAGGATTCACTTGTCCTGTCAGTTTGGCAGAGAAGTGGTTCAGGTCCTGCATGAAGAGGCCCACAGCCCCTCTGGGTGCAGGAGGGATCTGAGTCAGAGCGCACGAGTCAAAGAGGAAGCTGATGTTCTTGGCCCTGGGGAGGCCCGGTCCCCGCTCCTCGATCCATGTCAGAGGTCTAAAAGTAGGCAGAAGTTAATTAATGTTTCTTTTCAGCACATCTGTGTTAACTGTCAATGGCAACAAGAGAGAGGACAGGACAGGAAATGTCGCACGTGCCAGTTACTATCACGCACGTGCGACTTGCTGTATCTTGTGCGCGCGAGATGGTAAGTCGCGCGTGCGAGATAGTAAGTAAGATGCAGTGGCACTCTGGCTCAAATGATTGAATGAAGTGAACGTTGTGGTGTTAACTCAGCAATGATGGGACGCAGGAATCATGAACAAGTGCCGTTTACTTCAACAACTTATACTGTAACATTGTTCTCAGTAGCAGCGTCGTATCGTACATAGTCGCCATGTTGTTGCACTCTGACCTCTCTACGTGTAGCTTGTTAACTATGACCTGTCTTATACAACAGCGCCCCCTTGTGGTATAAAGAGCAATAGTATCTGTTTTATATAATAACAGAAGACAAACGTGTTTATTGTTACTGTGAAAACTGAGAGAATGTGGTCTGTGTGAGAATGTCTTGGAAAATTGAAGGTATTTTAGTAATTGTAGGTTTTCTGTCACAACTTTCACATGAATATGATACTATATGCACCTGCATCCATTGTTAATCGTTTGTCCTGATTGCCAGTTGTGACTGCTGCAACGTTATTTCATAAATTAATTATAACCAAACTACTATTACCTTTACAACTCCTCCATCATGGCTAGCATAATAGCCATTAAAATAGCCATTAAAACACCTGGACACTCATCGTGGATCATCAAAATACCTGTTACATGTACCTCTTACCGTTACACAATAACAATAAGACACTTTATTAACTTTAATTAATTAATTAATCAATTAAAATTCTGAGATGGTCTCGATCCATGATAATAAGCCTGCATTTAACCGACTGCACTGTTTAATTACATCAAAATGCGCTTGAATTAATATCTCGCACATGCGAGATAGTAACTGGCGCGTGCGAGATAGTAAGTCGCACTCACAAGATAAAAAACCCCCATCCATGTCACCTCCAGGGCTCCGTAGCTACCAAACTAAATGTGATTAATATTATTATTATTTTAAGTTAATTTAAGAAAATGTAAGCCTAAATTGAAGATACATTTCTTCATCAAGCCTGTGTTTTCCGGTGACGGTCACCTGAGAGGAGTGAAACAACGTGAGGAGTAGTAACCCTCAAATTGAAATTGCGGACCCTCCAAGTTCATTTAGGTCGGCACTATGGGAGCACTTCAGCTACCCGGTGGAAAACAGAGATGGCAATCGCTTTGTCCACAAGACGCACACTATCTGCCGTAAGTGTTTCAAAAAACTTCCCCAACTGACGGGCAACACGTCGAAGATGTTGATGCACATGCAAAGACACCATCCCGAAATTACTTTAAGTGGGGCACGGATGAAAACACCACAGGGACAGTCCACTCTGCCAAATTTGTTTCAAATGAAGTTGCCGGCCAACTCTGACCGGGCTCAAAAAATTACGAGAGACATTGGAGTTTTCATGTCGCTGTCGAGAATGAGGGGTTTAAAGCGAGACTCTCGCCAAAAAGCAACCGAGGCTTTATTTGGGATTGAATACGAGTCAAACCTTCGTGTAAAAGCATAATTGAGACGAAAGAGGCACTTTTAAGATTTACCGTAGTTTCGGTTTTGGGCATGTTAATTTTGAACGGGAGTGCATGGGGCAAGACATGCTAGCATCAAAATCGCTATTTTTAGAACACTAAGAAGGCTCGACACAACATGAAACTTTGCTCGTAGCATCACCAGGGTCTCTACTCATGAACAAGAGCATTGAGAACATTGTTTGTGTACACAGAGTTTATGAAAAAGAAGGTTTTTGAACTACTCACGTTAGCTGCTGCACCTCCTGCGCGTTGCCGTCATGCCAGACAAAAAGTGTTGATCCCCGAGTGCGACCTGACAGGCACGCTTGAGGAGCGGTTCGCCATTACTCTCCTGCCTGTCAGGTCACACTCGGGGATCAACACTTTTTGTCTGGCATGACGGCGACGCGCAGGAGCGCAGCAGCTAACGTGAGTAGTTCAAAAACCTTCTTTTTCATAAACTCTGTGTACACAAACAATGTTCTCAGTGCTCTTGTTCATGAGTAGAGACCCTAGTGATGCTACGAGCAAAGTTTCATGTTATGTCGAGCCTTCTTAGTGTTCTAAAAATAGCAATTTTGATGCTAGCATGTCCTGCCCCATGCACTCCTGTTCAAAATTAACGTGCCCAAAACCGAAACTACGGTAAATCTTAAAAGTGCCTCTTTCGTCGTAATTATGCTTTTACACGACGGTTTGACTCATATTCAATCCCAAATAAAGCCTTGGTTGCTTTTTGGCGAGAGTTTCGCTTTAAGCATATGATTAATGTGCTCGAGCCACGCTACACACTGCCAAGCCGGGCACATTTCTCCCAAAATGTGCTACCTAAACTCTTCGAGGAAGCAAAGGGCAACGTTGTGAAAGAGATAAGTGCTGCTGAATACATCGCAATCACCACTGATGGATGGACGTCCCGTGCTACGCAAAGCTACATGACGGTAACTGCACACTTTATCACGGAGAATTGGCAAATTGCGAACCCGGTCCTCCAAACACGCGCAGTGTACGAGAGCCACACAGCCGAGCGGCCGTGGCAGAGTGGAAAATCAGCAAGTCAAACGTCCCCATTCCTGTGACAACTGACAATGCTAAAAATATCACTAATGCTGTGGAAGTGGCCGGATTTAAACCGCATGTGCGATGCTTTGCGCACACTGTTCACCTGGCTGCACAGAAAGGGCTGGGCGTGCAGCAGGTGTCGCAGCTCCTTGGCAGAGTGAGAAAGCTGGTCACGTTTTTCCACCGCAGCACAACAGCCGCAGAAGTGTTGAAGGAGAAACAGGAGCTGCTCCAGCTGCCCTCACACAAGCTGATTCAGGATGTGGTTACCAGGTGGAACTCGTCCCATGACATGCTGGAACGCTACCTGGAGCAGCAGGCTGCTGTTTTCTCTGCATTAACTGACAAGCGTTAAGAAGAACCTGAAAGATCTCATCACCCTTTCCGATGATGACATGAAACTAGCTGAGTCAGTGATCCAGGTTCTTAAACCTCTGAAAACTGTGACGACCATCATGAGCACTGATCAGATTCCGACTGTTTCAATGATCATCCCACTGAAACACAGAATCCTGGCCTCCATGAAGCACTGAGACTCTGATTCAGCAGCAGTGAAAGAGGTCAAAACTGCCATTTCACATGACTTCAAGGACAGGTACCCTGATACAGATCACACACTGATCCAGTTTCTCCATCTGAGCACTGCACTGGACCCCCGCTTCAAATCCATGCCTTTCCTGGATGAGAGCACCAGCAGTGACGCAATCTTCAAAACTCTGACTGAGAGTATTCTGGAAGACTCAGAGACTGTTCAGGTAAGTCTATTTGATAGTTTTAAGTGCTGTGTTAATCAGTTTTGATATTCTGTTTTTACATTCAGCATTAAAAATAGTCAGAAAATAATGCTTAACCCTCATACCGGATACCTACCACCTAAAATGTTAAAACTGGCACATCAAGTGTTCACATTAGCATTTAAGGGATTTTTTTTAATGAATAATTGAATAATTGGTAGTTATGAATCTCAAGTGTGAAATTGGAGAAAGTGCACCCCCTTCAGATATTAGGGTTAACTGTAAACCAGTTTCACTCATGTTATTTTCCTGGATTTCATATTTTCAAACTTGATTGTAATGAATTTAATCTGACAATATGCTGCAATTGTGTTATGTGTTTTGTCTGTTAGGCTCAGACATCCAGGGAGGAGACAGAGGAGCAAACAGAGGTGGCTTCCTGCAGCAGTGACGGTCCTCCTCCACCCAAAAGAGCACCAATGAGTGAACTGTTTGGAGAGTTATTTCCAGTGGACCAGGCATCATCATCCAAGCCTTTGTCTCAAGTGGTGGATGAGGTACAGCATTACAGAGCAGTGCAGAGCCTCTCAGTGGAGGCAAATCCACTTGACTGGTGGAAGGACAACCAGAAGCAGTTTCCCCGTTTAGCTAAATTGGCTAAAAGGTACCTTGGAATCCCAGCCACATCTGGTCCCAGTGAGAGAGTGTTTTCTACTGCAGGGGACATAGTCACGTCACAGAGAGCAAGCCTCTCACCAGACAATGTGGACATGATGGTGTTTCTAAAGAAGAATTTGGAACTGTCTTGAATCAGCTCTGCAATGCAACAAGTTTGGCTCTCTTAAAAAAGAGTTGTTAATTTGTTCACTTACTTTGAGGTTTGTGGTTAATGTTTACATATTTGTGGTTTATGGCACAGCCGGCAAGTTTGTTTCCTAAACTTAAATAGTCTCCACAATGGAGTTAAGTTCTGTTTATTTTTTAACAGTATTTTGTTTGAGAAAAGAGAATGTGCGCGCGCACTTAGCGGAGTCAGTGTGTCGGCCGTCGTAGGCGAGAAGCAGGGCTCACCATAATACGTTTATTTTATCACCGGTAATCCACTCTTCTCTTCCAGCGTCCATTTAGCAATACCTGCGACACGTGCTGGCATCAAAAAACACTGTCGGTTGTACAAATGAAACCAAACGGACTCTAAGAGTGTATTTTCATTAGTTGCTAAGGGAGAAACGTTCACTGAGTGTTTAATTGTGTAGCCACCACTGCAGACTGTGAAGGTGTCATGCACCGACAATAAGATATTTACAAGCCCAGAACGCCTCATGATGCAATATTATGTGAGCTTGTATAGCCTATTATTCATTATTTTCAGTGCGCAAATCACAGTTTTTATTGGTGCATTAGCGTCTGGCATACTTAGTTACACTAATGAATAAAAGAAGATGCGATATTTTGTAATAATAATAATATAATATATAGAGTAGATATTGATGCTGATCATAATAATAATAAGTTCTTTGTTTTTAATTTATTGTTATAATTGTTATTGTTATATATTGTTGTTATAATAAATAATCCAATTTTTGCTACCAAAATCTCTTCTTTTTTTAACCTTAATAAAATTCGAATTGAATCGAATCGTATATCGAACCGTGGGTCAGAAATCGAGATACGAATCGAATCGTGACTTTGGTGTATCGTTACAGGCCTAGTGGTCCTGTCAGATGAAGCTGTCCTGTAGTGTCTCAGAGGATATGCAGCAGTTTCTAAACCACTTCTCAGGAGGAAACAAGGACAAACACTTGAAGTTGGCGAGGAAATACCAGAATTTCACAGTGGATGATGAAAAAAGTCTGTTTACTGATGAATCCCAGTGACAGATTAGTGTCAGTAACAGAGGGGTGTATGTAAGTAGACAAACAGCAGAGAGAATGACACCGCAGTGTTTGAAGCCACACTGAAACATGGAACTGGAAGATTCATGTCTGAGGCTGTTTTCAGACTCCTGCAAAGAACTGACTGAGGAGAAGCACCACTCTTTATTCATACTGCAGCAGGATAATGAGCCCAAACACCTCAAAGCTTTGACACAACTACTGAAGACCAAGTCCTGACTGTCCTCCAGTCACCTGACCTCAACTCCATTCAACATTAATGGGGACACGTGAAGACTCAGAAGGCTCAGCAGTCTGTGACATCACAAAAGGCTTTGTGAACACTGTCAGATCATGCTGGCTAACATGAGTCAACAGGTTTTACAATAACTCGTGGAGTCTATGCAGCTCAATGCATGAAGGAGGACAAACTGAATGTTGGGATATTTGACATTCGTGGACAGTTTTCACTTAAACTGTTGAAATTATCATAAAATAGGATAACATCAGAAACAAATGCAAAAGTATTTTGGCCTCAGACTTTTGTAATATTGTGCAGACAAATACTATTTATCCTCTCTCACCTGTTGTCACGGGTGACCAGCTTTGCAGTCATCTTGCTGTAGTTGTTAACAGAGTCCTCCTCCATTGTTGCTGCTGCTGCTGACAGCTCACCGAACAACTCAACCAACCAGGTGAGACGAGCAATACCACTAAATGCTGGGAAACCAAATCCTGGCTTCAGAGCTCCACCTTGAACAAATTACAGGAGAGGCACACTTAGGACAACTTTCCAGATCAGACTGGCATTAATGTGACTGTACATTAACCGTGTGTCTCGAACGTTTTCACTCACACATCTCATACAACAGATTCACTATCATTTGAATCCATGCAGCTGTCACAATGGTTAACACCACCTAGAAGCTTTACTCACGCTTCAAGTGTATTTTTTAGAATATACATGCGTAAACATGAAAATGATGCCCAACAACACCCTCCTACTTTACTTTTAGCATCATTTCACTTTATTCTTTCTGATGACCAGGTTCTTCCTTTTTGCTAGTTATTTATGGATTCTGAATTGTGTGCATGTTTTGAAAAGTGTTAAACAAATAAAGTTGTGTCAACTTTTTCTCCATCTTCTCCTCTGTCTCAAACTTAATCAGAGGCCATAGGATTGAGGTGTAAAAATGCTAATTATAGGTTTGACTGTTTTTTGCTGCTCTGCACTATTGAAATGTTTGGACCAGATAAAAGCGGTGTGGACCAGTGCTTCAGTGTGGCGTGAGCATTTATGTCACACATGTGCACTGCTGAGACACAGAGTAAGACAGCTCGCAGCACAATGGACAGCAGGACACTTGATAACACCTTACACCTCAGAAGTATTCTTCAGACACACACTCCTGTCTCTTACCAGTAAAATGAAGAGTACCTTCCTGCAGCAGCTTTCCCTCTACCTGTCTCTTCAGTTCTTTGAAGTCTTCTGTTAGCAGCTCAATGTGTTCTTCATGAAGAATCACTCCTGACACACACACAGAGCCCTGAATGGTTAGACCAGACATCTTCTCATCGTGGAAGATGTTGTTCATTAAAATAACGATGTTGATTATACTGCATATGAAACAAACTCATCAACTTACTACTTTGGAGATGTGTTATTGCACTGAACCCTCCCATGGATTTGACAGCACTTCCCTTACCTCCACATGGAGCACACATATCTGTACTTACACACTGTTATAAATGAGTATCACCTTTTTGCTGGGCAATATCCCAGAGCTCCACGGCAGCCCTGTAGTTGATGGTCATGGGATACTCAACACAGACGTGTTTCCCTGCCTGCAGAAAGGTTCTGATGAGACAGGAGGATTTTTCTTGGTCAAAACTGGAATTCTGATAAGAAACTGTAAGTTGTGATTCTGTTTCTCAACAGGAATAGAAGCTCCCTACAGCCATAAAGGCACACATCAAGTCACAGTGAAGAAAACATAAAGAGACAAATCTGCCATGTTAACAAATAACATAACAAATTTTGCTGGACGATAAGTTTTCCCATAAATTATTGCGATAAGCGATAATATTGTCGTTTTGAGGCACTCTTTCAACTAATACTAGTGCATTGCCCATAGAAAGCATGTATTCCTATAGAAAAGTGGGAGGTTAAGTAGCTATTTCATGGATGGCCAAATGCGGCTGTGTTTGAGCCCTAACCCTAACCCGTCAGGGATATAATTTGCCGTTGCTAAAAACTATTTACCTTGCCTTGTTTGGTGTCATTATTTTCAGCACAACCTCACATGCGTGACTGTACAGTTGTTTTTTTTCCATTTTGACATACTGTATTAACACAATGGACCTAAAATCACAAAACAACTAAAATCCGAGGTTGGAAAAAGTTAGAATTTTTACTGTGAAAACCACAAATACGTTCGTGGCAAAAGCCCGTTTTAACCGTTTCTTCCTGCACCAGACACAACGCAAACGTGACGGGAATGTTCGTGAAAAAGCGTGGCGGCCTTAAGTCCGGTTTTGGACGTGCCTCAGGAGGTGGGGGTGGGCTACCAGCTAGCTACACACGAACATCCACAGATTCCTATTCCAGTTTGTTGTCCTTGCGTATCCGGATCTCCTCAGACCCGAACAGACTTGGCCAGGCCTTGTTTAGTCTCATTAATCCACAACAGTCAGTTTAGATGCACAGAACAGAACGGGACCGAACCGCTGACAATATCCCGGTCCAGCTCGCGCTGCTGCAGGTATAAATCTGCTTGTTTCTAAGGTGTGTTGTAGAGTCGGGCTGGTCAGTGATTGGCTCTGGTGCGCACGTGACTATGGTGGCTACGGTTGACAATGCTAGCGAAATTCGTAAAACATTTATGAAATAATTTATTAACGGTATCATTGCAGTCCAAACAAATCTGACGTGGCACACCCTTAAACCAAGCAGCAGCCATATTGTAAGTCTCAGGTCAGTCTGATCGTGATCCGCAGAGATATTTGAGGCACACACACACACACACACACACACACACACAGACAAACAGAAAGACAGAGATTCCTTGCTTTTATAGAGAGATAATGATACTGGCATAATAATGCAATTACACCCTTTCAAAGATCAATAAAATTTTATTTCTAAAGAATATTGAAAAAAATTGGAATTGGAATGGGAAGAAGACAATTTAGATATCCAAAATAAATAAACAAAACAACCAGAAACAATAAATAAAAAGGACTCTCAGTCTCTGTAACTAAAAATTGCACTTTAATTAAAACACAACCAAAAACAATAACCCTTACCTTTTAGTATGTCGTCTTTCATGCTGTACAGTTGTGGAATTGCCGTTTGTGACAGGCAAATTGTATTGGCTGTCAAATGTTTGCAGCATTTGTCGAAATGCTGGCTTTTCGACGTTATTAAATAGTCCCCCCAGGAACCCGCAATTGCGGAAATAACCGCAGATTTCTCCGCCCTCCGCGGATTCAAAGACCTTCCGCGGAATATCACATTTTGCATGTAGTTTTCATTCCAGCCGCTAGATGTCGCTGTCAGATAGTCTGGGCTCTAGACTCACAGTAGAAGTACACTACCCACTGCATCCAGTGGACGCGGGAAACGTTTGCAAAATAAATATTTTGTTTAGAATTTGAACTTGTTTGCAGATTTTATGTCAGCATTTCATTGCTGTAACTGAATGTTTACATTTACTTTCTGCAGTATGTAGTAGGCACTTTCTGTTCCTAAACCTTCACCCATAGTTTAAGTTTTGCACTTTTTATGTTGCAAATAAATCTGCCCAACAGGGACAAAGAAAATGTTGATGTTGATTATTTTAAAACCAGTAATAGTAGGTTTGACAATGTTTTACAGTGTTCTGGTATTGCAATTAATTTCATAAGAGAATATTTAATTCATTATTACATTAAAAAAGTATGTTTTTTTTAATGTTTGCGGAATTTTAACTTTCAAGCCGCAGAATCAAGAATTGCTCTCAGCAGAATTTAAACTTTTTCTCTGCATATTCCTGGGGAGACTAATTAAAGGGCTGCATCTCTTTAGCGATGTCGCGAACTACACTGTCTGTGAGTGCGCACCATTCTGCACTGTCCTGTTCGTATTTTGTTTGTCGACTAAACGCCCCAGTTTTTTTTCCCAGCTGGGAAAAATGCATCGGATGATTACGCTTTTGGTGCAGATACATGTTTGTTTTATTGCCGCTTTTAGTTGCTACTGTTTTACAACAAATGCGACATACCGGCTCGTCCAGGTCAAGTTGTCAAGATTTTTCTTACTTAAATAATTTTATTATTATTTGTGGGTCTAAATAATTTCTGCAAGGGTTTCTGTACCTGTTAATTTTATTTTGAAAGGGTCCATTTTATTTTGAAAAGCTGTTTGTAAATCCGTGTTATGTTTGCAGATGACCTAATACTGCTCCCTCCATCAAAGAAGGCTTTACAAAAGCAACTAGATCACCTGCAAAAGCTCTGTCAGACCTGGGCCCTGACCGTTAACCTGGAAAAGACAGAAGTCATGGTCTTCCAGAAACGACCTAAGAGTCAGAAAAATCCCCACAGGTTCCACCTGGACTCTACAGACATATAAAACACTTACAGCTACACATATCTAGGACTAAATATCACATCGACTGGAATTTTCAATCTGGCCATTAAGGATCTATGAGAAAAAGGCAGAAGAGCTTTCTGGACTATAAAAAAGTCTTCAAACATAGACATACCAAAATATGGATAAAAATATTTCAATCGATAATTGAACCAATATGGTAGTGAAGTGTGGGGCCCTCTCATGAACCAAGACTTCGAAAAATGGGACAAACACCCAATCGAAAGCTTGCACACTGAGATCTGCAAAAGCATCCTCAAAGTTCACAGGAACAACCCCAATAACGGATGCAGAGCTGTCTGGCTTTGGCCCTAAACAGACAATACTCCATGGCAGATTATCTGAGCTCTGTAACTGACCCAAGACTGA
Source organism: Sparus aurata (assembly GCF_900880675.1). Classification (NCBI taxonomy): domain Eukaryota; kingdom Metazoa; phylum Chordata; class Actinopteri; order Spariformes; family Sparidae; genus Sparus; species Sparus aurata. The sequence continues at coordinate 2,746,215 of NC_044207.1, read as the reverse complement.
GGAAAACGTTGACTATGTACAGACTCAGCGACCATAGTCTGGCCTTAGAAAGCGGCAGACACAGACATACCTGGCTGCCCAGAGAGGACCGGCTGTGTCAGTTCTGTCCACACAGGTGGAGACAGAGCAGCACTTCCTGCTGCACTGTGACACATAAACAGACATCAGAACCCAGATATACATTAAAATCACATGTACAGCCCCAGACTTCCCCAAACTATCAGACCAAGGGGGGTGCGGTGCGCTCGTCACCGTCAACCGCGGCAGCCCACAAACACCCGCTATAAAGCAGCTAACATTGTTGAGTATAGCGGCGCTGACCTAGCCGTATAGCGGCGCAGCGCCGTTGTTCCACCGTCTGGGGAGAACCCTGCTATTGTAATTGTAAAGATTTTAATTTTAATTTTTCTCCGGCTAAAAGTGGTGCTGCAGGCTAAACCGTGTAAGGGAGGGCGGTGCAATTTGGAGGGTTGGTCCAGACTCCTGCGAATATCTCAGACACAAAAAACTACATATATCCGCCTGCAGGGGGCGCTATAACCTAGGCCAACACGTTTTTGCCTATAACTCCCAAACCGTATGTCGTGCATTCAAAAACCTTGTATCCCCAGATTCCCTGAATGGAGCTGCGATTGGCCACGCCCACGCCCACTTCCGGTTGGAAAGTATATTCGCAAAATCGCAAAAACTGTAAAACCTACTTTTTCGAACTCCTCCTTGGGATTTTGTCCGATCTGCGTGAAACTTGGCACGTACACTCTTCAGCTCGATCTGATTTAAAATTATCAAAATAATTTTGCTCGGTCAAAAAATGTGCAAATTATTCACGAACAAATTTCTGTAGCTAGCTATAAACATGTAAGCTGTTTGATATCTCAGTCAAACTAAATGCTATTAACACCAAATTTGAGATCCTTTGTTGCCATGACACTGGGAAGGGATGAGCCTAATTTGGCGAATTTTTGGCCACTAGGGGGCGCTTAAAATATGGGGAGTTTATCTCTTGAACAGCTACACCGATTCTTACGAAATTTGGTCGGTATGATGTAGGGCCAATCCTGAGGCCATATCTTGAAGGTGGTCATGACTGCTCAATGTGGGCGTGGCTTATTACAACATAAACAACAAACATTAATTTCAGCCAAACTATTAGGCTGAGAGCTTTGAAATTTATATGGTATATAGAATAGGACACAGTTCTTCCATACCAAAAATTGCACTTATACTCCACTAGGTGGCGCTATAATGGATGCCATCGCGTTATTGCATGCAACTTCTACATTTTGAATAACACATTTGCAAACCTTATGTCCATATGTTCCCTGAATCGAGCTGGGTTTTCTGACATAGGACATGCCCACCTCTGCTGCACATTTTGTTCGCTAAAGCGCCACTAGGAATGGGCTATAATTTACTGTTTGCGATATACCGTCAAAAAATTTCCCCACCGTAAGAATTTGTCATCTCGCGGTAATAACGATAAATTCCGGTTGATGACGTTTTTTTTCAACTTTATTGTATTCAGATTTACTCTCGTTTGATGACGTTGTATGCAACCACGTACTCAGAGCCCAACTCACGTGACAGGCACCTGCCACCTGCCTGCGGACCTGATCTCTTGGCTCACGTGAAGAACAATAACAAACATGGCGGAAGGCAGAGCTGAGAGCAAGGAGCTCGTTGCTAAACGAGGCTCCAGCTCGATTATCTGGAACTGATTTGGTTACGATAAGTCTGACATGGAGCAAAACTCTGTTATATGCAGAGTTTGTAAAAAAAACGGTGATTGCAAAGGGTGGTAACACCACCAATTTGTTCCACCACCTCAAACACCAGCACAAACCAGAATATGACGAGAGCCAGAAAATGCGCACGGATGCAGCAAAAACAACAGCGTCAACTTCAGCCAAATCCTCCGGCAAGAAAACTCTTAGCCAGACAAAAATTGGCGATGCATTTGCTCATTCCATACCATATGATAAGCAAAGCAAACGGAAAGAATTAATGGAGACAGTGGCGTTTTGCCTGGCTAAAGACATGTTGCCACTCCAAACTGTGGAGAAGGAAGGATTCAGGCGAATGATCCATACATTGATGTTATAGTGATATAGGGATTTTATAAGCTAACTGCCGCTGTTTGTGCCTTAGAGTTTGAATAAATGTTGAATCTGTTCTCACATTTCAAACTTGTTTATTTTGAGTCATTACAGTTTTACAGTACAGGTGAATTTATATTTTTTATCGTCACTTTTATCGTTACCGGGATAAATGCCAGAAATTATTGTGATACATTTTTTTGTCCATATCACCCATCCCTACTAACTGCTACAACTACTTTAAGTATTGCCATGTATAATTCTACTTATTTGTCAATACAGTGCTGCCAGAATCCAACCAGTATCCCTCTCTACAAGCAGTGGTATGTCATTGCTTATTACAATGGCAGATACAAAATGTAATTGCATCTGAGCTTTAATTTACAAGCATTTAGTTCCTCTGTCAATACATGCGAACATATCAGTCATGTGATATGTTTTGAAAAGTTACAGCTCTATTCCTGTCTTCCCTTCTTTTAGCCTCTGGAGGAAGCTAATCGGAGGATGTTCAGTCATTTGACCAGCCTAATAATGATAAGTGAACCACTTCACATTACTACCTCAGGGTGGACAGATTTTAAATGTGCTTTGTCTGAGTTATCGCAATCATAGTCTATGTTTTGTGTTCTCTACTTTTAGGCTTTTGTGGAAACTTCTTGGCAGAGGTAGAGTCAACAGACCTCTGTAATTATGGTAAGTAGACAAATAGGCTACATATGGCTATGTGATGCCCTCAGCCACTCTTATTGTGTCTAAAGTCTAAAGTTTTTAACACCAGACATGCCAACCAATCTCAAATGATGCCATTCGATGGCCAATCAATGTGGGCATCCTTAGTATGAGGCTATGGGCCTTCATACTGTATCATATAACATTGTAAACATTGCATTTTATATGGATTTTTAACCCATTTGTACCGGGAACCCCTATATGTAACTATACCTTTCAATCCGGAAACCCCTTTTGGGTTGTTGTCTCCATCTACAGTATATAGAAATCTTTCCTGCCACACGCCATCACACTGTACAATAATAACAGCTAAAACTCTGGTCATTACACATATTGTCTGTGCACTGTGGTTTTTACACACTCATTTCACCGCACCTTATATTTTATCTTGCACTACAGTCACTCTGCCTATTTATACATTTGTAAATACTAATTGTACATTTACATTTGTAAATATTTCTTGTACATTTCTTACATTCTGTACATTTTTACATTTTGTACATTATTTTGTATATATTACTTTTTTGTTTCTATTGCTATTTAATATGTCTAGGTGTTCCTCTTATTTCATTGTATTGTTCTTGTCTCTGTGTAATGCTGCTGCTACACCGTAATTTCCCAGCTTGGGATCAATAAAGTATATCTATCTATCTATCTATCTATCTATCTATCTATCTATCGCAACATCATTTTTTGTAATTTTTGAATAAATATATTCTGAGACACAGAGTAGACATAAACTGTGCCATTGTTTCACGAGTATTAGTTTGGATCAACTATATAAAGATAGGGTTGAAAATTTGCAATTTGACCGCAAGTTGACAGAATTGCAGTACAGAAATGCACTGCAGAAGTGGCTGCATTACGCACCTGAGAGGAGTGGTGGGGTACCAAGAAAAGAAAAGGCAAAGAGTTATAAGGACAAATGAGTTGAATCCTTAAAGCTACAATGCTCTTATGTTCAGTTCATGTTGAACTGGGGTCCTATGTGTAATGTTTGTGTCCCCTGGATTTTCAGGGCAAAGGTAGCCAGATAATTCATTAAGATGTTTGTTCTGTTGAACTGTGGTCCTATTTCTGAAGGACATTTGTCATGTTTGCGTCCCCTGGAGTTTCAGGACAAATAGATAATTCTCCACCAAAGCCAGGCAGGAAACCTTACAAGATGAAAAGGTGTGTGCTAAAGAAAAAGAAAAAAAGTACAAAAGTGTAATTGCTTTTGAATATTTAATAAATGACTTATTTAATAATGGTCTGTTTTGTTGGGGGTTTTTTAGTTCAATCTCATGGGGGGCGCTGTAGCTCAGTGGGTAGAGGTGGTAGTGGTGGATCAGTGATCGGAAGGTCGCTGGTTCGAATCCCCGACTCCCCTGTATCCTCGAGCAAGATACTGAACCCCAGAATTGCTCCTGATGTTGTCACCCTGTGGGGCAGCCACTGCCATCAGGAAGGGTCCTGCAATGAGCTGGAGACTCACTCAGGGTGTACCCTGGCCTTCGCCCATGAGTAGAACTGGATTTGGCCCCAGTAAGCCCCGCAACTCCACAGGGGGATAAAAAGCGGCAACATCCCGCAACCCTCACGGAAAAGCGGAAAAGAAAACAAATCTAATGGGGTTTTTAAGGTTGAAAAGTGTTGAAATGCTTTAATAATAACCTTGTGTTGAAATGCTTTAATAATAACCTTGTGTTGAAATGCTTTAATAATAACCTTGTGTTGAAATGCTTTAATAATAGACTTGCAATGCATATAGTTGAATTTGAACCAGAAAGCAATCAGACATCAAACAATTCAATCTCAATTAGACCACTTTCTTTCCACCTCATATCCCCACAGTCAGTGCGTTTACATGACACTCAAGAAAACCGAATTACTGTGTTAGTCTGACTATGACCGGATCTTTAAGATGCATGTATACACCTTTGTCTGACTAAAATCGGACCGGATCGGATTTCTCATAGCCGAATTACACTACGTAGATTATTCGATTGAAAGTCGCATTACTCCTGCATGTATACGTTTCCAGCGGATCGGATCGGATTTTGCGTTCTGCGCAGGCGCGAGATTTTTCCCCGGGGCCGTGAGCCGGAAGTAGACGGACGGCGGCGGCGGCCTCTTTCCTCCGAAATCACCGCAAGAAAGAGCGCCAGAGTGCACGTAGTTTGTGTAATTATCATGTAAACCATATACGAAGTGTACAAAGATGTAGCTTCGTCTCGCTCTTCGTACGCCATCTTTCTTGAATGCCGAGGCAGCTGGTGACGTAATGAGGTCAGCCGGAGGTGCGCCGTTAACACTAGTTGAAATGGGTACAGCGCCACCTAGCGTACCGGTGTATGACATGCTTTCGGCCAGTAATCCGATTTTCTCACCGGCATGTATACTCGGACAATTGCGGTTGTCCGATTGAGGAGCAGAGTCGAACTATGGCTGTAATCTGACTAAGCTGTGCATGTAAACGCACTGAGTGACAACGGCCTGAATCAGGCTTTACAGAGTCTGAACAACATATTTGACAATGCATTATTTTTCATCCAACCTGAAAAAATGTCAACACCATAGATCAAAAAGGTTAACCAGTGAAAAGTGGTTTGATACAGAATGCAGACATTTAACCCTTTAGACTACCAAATTACTGAAGAGGAGCTGCAGGCTAGAATCCAGGCCCTACAACCAGGGAAGGCCAGTGGCCCCGAAGGTATTTTAAATGAAATGCTGAAATTTAGTTTAATAAATTCAACATCGCCATATTAAAATGATTCAACCTGGTTCTGAACATTGGACATTTCCCTGAAATCTGGAGCAAAGGAATCATCACACCAATCTTTAAAAAGGGAAATAAATTGGATCCAAACAGTTACAGAGGCATATGTGTCAGCAGCAACCTGGGGAAGTTATTCTGCAGCATCTTAAACAGCCAACTGCAAAACTTCCTCAGTGAGCACAATGTCCTGAGCAAGAGTCAGATTGGTTTTACACCACAACATCGAACTACAGACCACATCCACCCACACCCTCATTAATGAACACGTCCACCAGAACAAAAGGTGTCGGGGGGAAAACCTACAATATCATTAAAACAATGTACACAATTAATAAATGTGCTGTGAAAATTGGCAACATGGAAACGGACTTCTTCCCCCAAAGTAGAGTAGTGAAGCAGGGCTGCAGTCTGAGCCCCACCCTGTTTAACATTTATATTGATGAACTGGCCAAATCCCTGGAAGAGTCACAGATCCCTGGTGTCACCCTGTCTGACACAGAAATTAAATGTCTTCTTTTTGCAGATGATGTGATACTGCTCGCTCCATCTAAAGAGGCATTACAACAACAACTGGATCATCTGCAAACCTTCTGTCAGACCTGGGCACTGACAGTCAATCTGGAAAAGACTCGAATTATGGTCTTCCAGAAACGACCCAGGTGCCCCAGATAGGTTCTTACTGGGCTCCACTGACCTAGAACACACACACACACACGCACACACGCACACACACACACACATATTTAGGACTAAAAATTACTTCTACAGGGAATTTCAATCTGGCCGTTGATGATCTCAGAGACAAAGGAAGAAGGGCTTTCTACGCTATAAAGAAAATGTCTTCAAACATTGATATACCTGTTAGAATCTGGCTGAAAATATTTAAATCTATAATCGTACCAATCCTACTTTATGGTAGTGAAGTGTGGGGTCCTCTTGTAAACCAAGACTTTGAAAAATGGGACAAACACCCGATCGAAACACCCCCAACAATGGATGCAGAGCTTAAGTCGGCCAATTTCCTCTTCTATTTACGATAAAAAAAGAGCAATCAAATTCTACAAAAACCTAAAAGCTAGTGACCCAAACTCCTACCACTACAAAGCTCTCCATCTCCAAGAGGAGCAGATAGAGAGGAGTCCCCTCAGCCAGCTGGTCCTGAGGCTCACCTCCTCTAACAGCACCAGGCCTCAGGACCGCCCCCACACAATCTGGACCAACCAAATTATAGCTAAAGAAAAAGAAAATTACATTAACTATTGGACATCCACCACAAAAACTAATAATATTCAGATCTAAGCAGACAGTACACGCTGGCAGAGTACCTGACCACCGTGACTGATGAGAAACTGAGAAAGACTTTAACCATGTACAGACTCAGTGACCACAGCCTGGCCATAG
>NC_044207.1:2731725-2734225 GCF_900880675.1 Sparus aurata | reverse complement strand
CTCAGAGCTTTCACAGTCTACCCACTCACACCCCTCTCGGACCACAGCAAGATCACAGTCTACCTGAAGAGGGAACACAGTAACTATGAGGCCTCTAAACCCAGTGAACTGTACAACACCACACATTCATACAGATGGAAATCAGACAGCATGGAGAGCTACCAAAAGGCATTTGAAAATTCCAAAATCCAATATTCAATCGATTTATTTCTTTCTGAAATATTTCCCCATAATAATGATGGTGTAAACACTGCTGTGGGCAAAATTAACGCAATTTTTGATAAATTGGCAAATTTATCAAACTTGAAAACATCTAATCATAAACCAAAACAGACACACAATAACAAATGGTTTGACAGCGACTGCAAAAATATAAGGAAAACTTTAAGAAAGTTATCAAACGAAAAACATAGAGACCCAAATAACCAAAATATACGCCTTCGTTACCACGACACCTTAAAACAATACAAACACACACTGAGAGCAAAGAAAGACAAACACAGCAGAACCCAGCTCTCTGAAATAGAAGAATCTTTAGAGTCAAACCAGTTCTGGCAGAAGTGGAACACTCTAAACAAAACACAACAAGATCAATTGGCAATACAAAATGGCAGCATTTGGATGAATTATTTTACTGAATTATACAGCAATTTTGCAAAGAACAGTGACCAAAACAAAACACACGCCAAGTGGAAAACTTTAGAATTAGCAATTAAAGACAACCAGAACCCTCTAGATGCTTCAATAACAGAGCAGGAACTGACGGAAAGCATCCAATCCCTGAAAGCTAAAAAGGCCTGCGGAGTCGACAGCATCCTAAACGAAATGATCAAATATTCTGATCATAAATTAAAATTGGCTATACTCAAACTTTTTAATATAATTCTAGCAGTTGGCACTTTTCCTGACATATGGAATAAAGGTTTAATAACACCACTTTATAAAAATGGAGATAAATATGACCCTAATAATTACCGTGGAATCTGTGTAAATAGTAACCTGGGAAAAACCTTTTGCAACATTATTAATAAAAGACTTATCAGTTTTATCAATGACCAAAATGTTTTGAATAAATGCCAGATTGGATTCTTACCAAATTTTCGGACAACAGATCACATCTATACCCTCCACAGCCTGACTGAGCAAGAATTAGACAAGAAGAAAGGAAAGGCCTACGCATGTTTTGTTGACTTCACAAAGGCCTTTGATTCCATCTGGCATGAGGGTCTTTTCTACAGACTGCTCAACAGTGGCATTGGAGGAAAAACATATGATGTAATCAAATCTATGTACACAAACAGTAAATGTGCAGTTAAAATAGGAGACAAACAAACAGCCTTCTTTCCCCAAGGTCGTGGGGTGAGGCAGGGATGCAACCTGAGTCCAATCCTCTTCAATTTATACATCAATGAATTTGCATGTCAATTAGATCAATCCACGTCACCTGGTCTCAATCTGAATGGTACAGAAGTTAAGGGTCTCCTGTACGCAGATGACCTGGTGTTGCTGTCACCAACCAAAGAAGGTCTACAGCAGCACCTCAACCTCCTGCATACATTCTGTCAGTCCTGGGCTCTGACAGTCAACCCAAAGAAAACCAAAATTATGATCTTCCAGAAGCAGTCCAGAAGTCAGGACAACACACACAATTTCTATTTGGACACCACTAAATTACAGCATACAAAAACTACACATACCTTGGCCTCAACATAAGCTCCACAGGAAGCTTCAACTTGGCTGTGAAAGATCTGAGAGACAAAGCAAGGAGGGCTTTCTATGCAATTAGAAGAAATATCAAACTGGACATTCCAATTAAAATCTGGCTTAAAATTTTCCAATTTGTATTAGAACCAATAATTCTCTATGGCAGTGAAATTTGGGGACCAAAACTAAACCATGAATTTGACAAATGGGACAAAACAATAATAGAATCTTTCCACACAGAGTTCTGTAAGAACATCATGCACGTCCAGAGAAAGACACCAAACAACGCATGTAGAGCAGAACTCGGCCAATTCCCCCTCATATTGAAAATACAAAAAAGAGCAATTAAATTTTACAATCACCTAAAATCTAGTGACCCCCACACATACCACCACAAAGCCTTAACCTGCCAAGAGCTGAAGCCAGAGAAGAGTCCCCTCAGCCAGCTGGTCCTGAGGTTCTGTCCAGACAACCCAACACGGCCCGGACAGCCTTGGGACCACAACACCAAGCCAATCAGACCAAACCAAATTATCAACCAACAAAAGAAATCTACATCGCATACTGGAAGGAAACAACTAAAAGACAGAGTAAATTAAAATGTTATCTGACCCTAAAAAGAAACTTTGCGTTAGCAAATGATCTGAGCACAGTAACAGATCCTAAATGAAGAAAAGCCTTGACTATGTACAGACTCAGTGAACACAGCCTGGCTGTAGAGAAGGGTCGGCACAGACAGAGCTGCTGCCAGAGGAGGAGAGACTCTGCTCCCACTGTGACCGACAACAGGTCCAGT